>NC_083576.1:33380759-33638259 GCF_027579695.1 Neoarius graeffei | reverse complement strand
AAAAAAAAACTCAAATCTCGCGAGAGCAGCCGTGACAAGTAAACAACTAAACAACATGGCGCCTCAGTCTGGAAAACGCCAATTCAGATTGTTTTTGCGTATCTACTATGATTGGAATGTTTCTGGAGCAATTATAACGCATTTGATGATCAGACACATTGTCACGTAGTGTTGCTGGGATGTTTTCACGGAGTCGGTAAGGGGCGCACGCCGAGAGTAAGAGGGCGCAGCGCCCCTGTTCCCCCGTTTAGACGAAAGCTTCATTTCAAAATCGGATTTCAAAAAAAAAAATCGGAATTGAATATTAAATGCAGTGTGAACGTAGCGTTTGACATCCAGATTTTTTTTAAGTAATCGGTATGTGGCATTTAGTTAACAAAACAGTTTTTATTTAAAATTTGTTTTACATAGACTTATATTTAGTACAATATATTTTTTACATCAGTGTTGGTGCTTACATAAATGAAGTAATTCTAATGTTTGTAAACAAATGAACTGAATGTTTAAGCTGTGTCAGAAAATCTGTGTTCCACTTTCTACGCATTTTCATAGATCACATTTTGTTAATCAATCGTTGTTTGTATCAATTTCTAATTTTGTAGTTTACCAATAAATCTCATCTCATCATTATCTCTAGCCGCTTTATCCTGTTCTACAGGGTCACAGGCAAGCTGGAGCCTATCCCAGCTGACTACAGGCGAAAGGCAGGGTACACCCTGGACAAGTCGCCAGGTCATCACAGGGCTGACACATAGACACACAACCATTCACACTCACATTCACACCTACGGTCAATTTAGAGTCACCAGTTAACCTAACCTGCATGTCTTTGGACTGTGGGGGAAACCGGAGCACCCGGAGGAAACCCACGCGGACACGGGAAGAACATGCAAACTCCACACAGAAAGGCCCTTGCCGGCCATGGGGCTCGAACCCAGGACCTTCTTGCTGTGAGGCGACAGCGCTAACCACTACACCACCGTGCCGCCCGTTTTCCAATAAATGTCAACAGTTAATTGACATTGTAACCACATGAAAATCCAGGTTAAAAGGTCACACGTCATTCCTTGAACCAAAATATAAAATGTCTACTGATATTGTAATGTGCGGTAGGTATTTACAACAAACTGCAAAAAAAATAAATAAATAAATTTATGGAATAGAAAAATCTGAATGTTTCATGCATGTAATTTTTCTATGCTAGGAATTTAACTCTGGTCCAATTCTATTTATTGCAATAGGATTCCAAATACACTCAGCATTCAATTCTGTTATGAACTGGGGGGGACAAAAACAAACAAACAAACAAAAAACAGCACTTTTAAAGTACTGCATCTACTTCAACTATGTCACACAAAGATCTCACCTTTGTAAAACTGTTTATTGGTAAAATCTGAAAAGGTGTTGATACTTATGGACTGTCAATAACTGTAGCTGCCGCTCTAGTTACATGAATGTCAGAGAGCCACGTTATCTCCTGTTATAACTTATGTTACAGGTGATATAAAGAGTCATTCTCTCTCACTTGAAGTTAATGACAAAGATAATAATAAACTTGTCATGCACTTGGGTCAAGTGTATTGCCTAACTTGTCTTGAATATTAAATGCAGCTAAGTGGTATTTGGTGGTTTAGCCATGTTTAAATGTGATCATAAATAAACTTGATCAAATATGGGTCTATGATTAATCATTCTAGATTTAAAGAGAACCTAGGGTTGGGCGGTATCCAAATTTTGATACCTTTAAACTGTCTCTGTGTTTTCCCGGGGTATACGGTATTACCGAGAAAAAAATATTTTGTTTCGGCCTACTGTGTAACGTGCGCCTATACCGGCGGACCTTGTCCAGACCTGCGCCTATGCCTCAAATGTACTATTTAAAAGCAGCATAGCGAATTATGTGCATTGTGGTATGGATTAAGCAGCAAAGCGAATTTTGTGCATTGATGAATGGATTAAGAGATATTTCAAAGCATCACGCAACTCTTCCTTCATCTTGAAAATAGCATTCAACTGTCGTTTACACGTCTGCGTTGAAACGCCGTTTGCAGCACTATTTCACCTACTCCATCAAAAAAAGTACACGATGAGCAGGATCATACCCTTTCAAGCATGGGAAATAAAAAAAGAAAAGAAAAAGAATCAACCAACACCCAAGTCCGTTTAGACTGCGCGATAAACCATATTCTTCAGCGCAAATGAGGCGAACCTAATTCAAATGCGTGATAGCTGCACAAGGCAAAATCATATGGGCCCACGTCATGCCATGGCGGGGAAATTAATAATCAAATGGCCTTACCTTGCTTAAAACGTTGTCTTGATCACATAACTCCTTACAATTATTCCACTTAAATCCATACGGTTTAACACACCCAACAAAGATAGCAAGCGCATTGCTAATTCCCACCAGAAACCTAACAGTTTACGCTACGATGTTTTCTTCCGTTTCTTCAGTAGATGACATTTCAAACGTTTATTACCCACATCCCAAATGTCATACGTTATATTATTTTACCTTGTTGTTACTCATGTAACCTACTCAAAACACAACTCATTGGAGAGATCTCGTGGAAGTGGAGTACCCCAGGCTATGGTGTGCCTTAGGGGACATATTAGATTTTTCGTTTGGTTTGAAACCAAAATACTGCCACACTGCCGATGTTGTATTTTTTTTTTGCCACTAACTCGTTGTCTTGACTTGCCATCTTTCAACCGCGGTCTCAGTCTCTTGCGAAGCTTTCTGTCAGACTCCAAATGTCACGCAGGGTTGCCATGGTAACGACATAAACAACCCTGCACGCGATGAGAACTTCTTTAGGATATTGATAGAATTAGTGAAAATACGATCACACAGTTATTCGGGATGATCTTCAATTTATTATTTTATATTATGACCTCATGTACTCCATATTTATTTAGATATTATATATTTTTTTAAAATGACGGTAACGAGACCGATACCGTTGGTACTTTTGGATACCCCTCGGGATACCTTCTTACCGTAATACCACCCAACCCTAGAACAGAGCTTTGTTAAAGGAAAATCTGAACTTGAAGTTTTTGACTGGATTTTTCAATTTACAAGAAGTCAAATAACTTAAAGTAGAGCAATGGCTACAATTATCAACAGTCCATAATTAGACACCTTTTCAGATTTACCAATAAAAAAAAAAAAACTTTATAAAAAAAAGTTTCAGTTACAACAGTTATTATTGGTTAATCAATCAACTGGAGGGCGGCACGGTGGTATAGTGGTTAGCGCCGTCGCCTCACAGCAAGAAGGTCCTGGGTTCGAGCCCCATGGCCGGCGAGGGCCTTTCTGTGCAGAGTTTGCATGTTCTCCCCGTGTCCATGTGGGTTTCCTCCGGGTGCTCCGGTTTCCCCCACAGTCCAAGACATGCAGGTTAGGTTAACTGGTGACTCTAAATTGACCACAGGTGTGAATGGTTGTCTGTGTCTGTGTGTCAGCCCTGCAATGACCTGGCGACTTGTCCAGGGTGTACCCCGCGAACAGGATAAAGCGGCTAGAGCTAATGAGATGAGATGAATCAACTGGAAGCCCCCCCACCGGATCTTGTCGTCTGACAACACAGCTTGTTACCCGAGATGGGATTTTTTTTTTAAGCACGATCAGCAATTTGAGGAAAAGCCAGACATCACCACCACAAGTAAGCATGGTGGAAAGATCAAATTCATTGATATTTCATGACATCCTTGTCAAAACCTACTTTGTTTCTTACTCTTTCGTTTGACAGTCGCCATTTTGTAGCTAAATGTGCATTTGAGAGGTCACGTGAGGTGTCAATAATAGTGATCACTTTCACCAGTGTCCACCATTATCGACACCCTGTGGAATTAAGTTATATTTACAACTGTTCTGAATCTATCTTTGTTAAGTAGATGAAGCACTTTTTTTTTTTTTTTAAAGGTGCTATGATTTATAATAATTTTCTGATTCATAACAGAATGGAATGCTTAGAGTATTCAGAATCCTATTGAAATAAATAGAATTAGACCAGAATTAAATTCCTAACATAAAAAATGCTAGGACATGCTTGAAATATTCAGATTTTTCTTCATCTTTAATCAAAATACTCCTAAAACAGTAAATACTATACTAGGAGAGCTAAAAGAAATATTTTATTTATATAATACATACAATATAAAAACACTCATTTCAATGAATTCAGCCATCTGCAAGCCTGAAGGGCGAGGACAAAGGGGCCATGGATAGCAAGGGACCCTTAACAAGGGACCCGTGCATCCATGATCCCCCGGACCCACCCCCAACGGTCCACGGGCAACTAACCCCACCGGAACGAGTGCATTCAATAAATTAACAACATATAAATACATGGATAAAAATACAAAAGATATAATTAAGAAAAATAAATTTGTGAATGAAATACATGCATGCAAAACCAACCTAGGAATAAAAATGAAATTTAGAACTATAAGATCTAAAAATATAATAAATTTATAATAGTGATAGAGACTAATCCAGTCTGAGAATTGAAAACTGCTATAATAGCTAGATTAGAAATAACTTTTTATAAGTATATTGATCCATAAGACAATTGATGTTATCAAATAGAAACATAATAATTAAGACCAAATATCGTTATATTTTAGTTAAATAGTTATTTAAAAACTAACCTAATAAAAAGGTACATGCATGTAGGACAAACCTAGAATTATAAATCAAAATGAAAACCTATGAAAAGTTCTGTCTGAATGACAAAACCTAGATTTCACTGGTTTCCACTTGGAGAATAAAATATATAATAAATTATTAGATAACACAAACTAATTCAGAAACATTGTACAAGTAATATGTAAAAGCTAATCTGATCTAATCGTTGAAAGAGCATTTGATTTAAAGGCATCTAAACTATCTATATTGGTATTGAAAGGTATATTGTTCCATAAAACTATTGTTCTCGGATAAAAAGAGAATTTGTAATTGTTCACTTTCATTTGTTTAAAAGGACAGCAATTAGGAACTCTCGATGGTCTCTCATTTGGCTTAACATCAGGTGGAAATGAAATGCCAATATGACCCATTTGGATTTTGTAGAACATGGTGGCTTGTGAGAGAAGTCTTCCGTCTTGGAGAGAATCCCAACCAAGACTTTGAATCATAGGTGTAACATGGCTGTATCATGAGTAGTCATCGAAGACATATCGAGCAGCTCTTCTTTGGACAGATTCAATTTTATTGATATTCTGTTGACTATGTGGATTCCATGCACAAGAGGCATACTCAAGTTTAGGTCGTACAAGAGTACGGTATGCCGTGTCTTTAACCTTATGACTGCATCCAGACAGTACTCGGCGCAAGAAACCCAGAGTAGAATTTGCGTTTTTACAGATATTTTCCACATGCTCATTCCAACTCAGATTGTTTGACATCATCACTCCAAGATACTTAGTAGAGTTTACTTTAGATATAGGCAAGCCATTTAGAGTACAGTATATTGAAACAGGGTTGGAAACTTCTTGCATGTTATTCCTTAGTGATAACACTAACATTGAAGTTCAGTTCCCACATTTTTGACCATGAAGATAATTGATCCAGGTCATCCTGTAAAGTCAAACAATCCTGAGTACTTTGGATCTCTTTATACAAGATGCAATCGTCAGCAAAGAGGCATAGGTTAGCATTAATTGATTTGGAAATATCATTTATATACACAACAAGAATAGGACTGGACCCAAAATTGAGCCCTGAGGCACCCCAGATAAAACAGTGTAGGTACACAGTCTATCTAAGAACTACAACAGTCCCTTTAAGGACTACAACTCCCATCACCAACTTCCGCGTTGACCTATGTCACGCATGGGCGGGATCATCTACGTCACATCCTCCATGAAAGCATAAGAAACGGAACAACGCTTCTGTGTCTCTCTCTCTCTCGTCTGGATCCCAAGCCATCTAGACACAAAGAAATACCCTGCACCAGAAAACCAGATAAAGACGTCTTTTCTTTTCCTCAAGAATCAGAGTTTCGCGCTTTTCTTTCACCTTTGGCCACGGTTGATTCTAGAATCACACGATTTTAAACTCAGCTTGAGCTACAGCTGGTTTGTTTGCCTATTATCAAGTACGTACCAAACTGCTGCCAAGCAGTTAATTTAAAAGTTAGAAGCGACCGGATCCTTCTAATATTAAAAATCCTGTGCACATTGTCTGATCAGAGACTCTCTTTTCATCACAAGCGACCACGCGTCGGACCAAGAAATTCTCTGCGCTTCACGTGCTTCACAACGGTGAAACTCAAAGTCTCAGAACTACTTCTCATAATCTTGCTATAAGCAAGATACTAAGTAAGACTGGCAAATTCTTGGGCATAAAACTAGTTTTAGGAATTTGCTTTATTGAAGTAGTGTGAATTTAAACTCAGGAAATGTTTAAGTGTGCACACTGTGTTGAAGTGATTGTTCTATTTTGTTTTGATCTCTCAATTGTTTAATAGACAGGTTGCAAGCTATCTTCTATTCCTTCCTAACACTCTTAATTTCATTCTTACACATATTTTGACCTCATCAAGGTTTCAGTGAATTTGGTAATGTTATAAAGCTAGTGAGTTAGCTGCTACGGCTAATTCTTCTGTCTCATTAGCATCCAGAGCTAACTGCATTGTCTCAAGGGACTGAAAGGCCTTACCACGTGGTCACACACAACACACCTCAGTTAGCATCCCACGCTAACCTTTTAGCTAAGCCATAGGCCTTACAACACACCTTAGCTAGCCACATACGGCTAATTCTTTTGTCTTAGCAACCAAAGCTAGCTCTTTTGTGTTACTTAGAAACACGTGGTCACCAGGCCTCACACACAAACACACCTTAGCTAGCATTCCTTTGCCTCAGCTAGCCACACAAAGCTAATTCTTTTGTCTTAGCAACCAAAGCTAATTCTTTTGTCTAAGCAACCAAAGCTAACTCCCTTGTTACTTAGAAACACGTGGTCACCAGGCCTCTCACACACAAACAGCCTTCCTTTGCCTCAGCTAGCAACACAAAGCTAATTATTTTGTCTTAGCTACCAGAGCTAATTCTTTTGTGTAGGCCACACACACACAAGACCTCTCACACACACACACACACCAAGTATATGACCATATCATCATATTTGTATATATCTGCTGACATTATTAATTTTTATCTTTGTTATAATAAATTAATTTATTATTGAAACTGTTTGTGTTCCGACATTTTTGAAGTCACTCAATCTCAAAAGAATTCAAAGGTGCATACAAGTTATGTAATATGGTAAGTGATCATAATTTGGAATATATCATAATTTAGCTGTTTGGTAATTTATTATTAAGCACCAAAATTAATGGTATGATTCAATGAGACTGATTCAATGAAAGCGATTCAATGAAATGATTCAATGAGACTGATTCGATTTAATTATTAACCTTCAGATTTAATGAGATTGATCACTCAATTACCAATTGCACCTACAACAGGCTTAGGAGAAAATTGGACACTATTCACTGAAACAGACTGAGAGTGGTTAATCAAAAAAGCCTTGATCCACAATAGCAGATTTCCCCTGACCCCATAGTACTCCAACTTCGATAGTAATCTTTGGTGGGGCACGGAGTCAAAAGCCTTCAAAAAAGTCGAGCAGTATAGCGTCAGTCTGGCTACGGATATTAATAGATTTCGCCCAATCATGAATCGTTGGTATCAGCTGAGTCGCACTGTCTAATCTAAAACCATGTTGCTCATCGATTAAGATGCTATTTCTAGACAGGTGTTTTGCCATATGACTAAGTACAATATGTTCCATTACTTTGCAGCATATGGAGGTTAAAGAAATTGGTCAATAATTTGAAGGGAGAGACTTATTGTCTTTCTTATAGACAGCTAGCCTGGCAAGCCAGACTAAATGTGAATATTTAGTCTGGCCTCGCTCGTAGACATTTCCGAAGGGTGTGGGAGGAACAACCCGCTGTCTTTCAAACTGTCTCTGTGCATATAGGCCAACGCTCTGACCAATCAGCGCAACAGTGACTGTGACGTAGTCAGAGCGACAGAAAGCAGTGGGGGAGGCCTTGAAATAAATAATTTTTCAAAATGCGTATTAACAGGTTCTAGATATTAAGAAGTTTGGAGATAATGACCACAAGTTTGGAGTCTGTACCACATACTTCACATGCACTTTTTTTTTCCAAGTGTTTTTCAAGGGTTTGCTTAAAACTGTTGAGAGTTTTTATTTTTATTTAGTGGTGTTTGGTGAAATAATTTCCCTTAAATTTAAAATAACGGGAAAATAAGAAACAATCAAAAAGTAATGTTTCAAAGCTGTTTATTAATTCTTCGTACTGCACAAACTAGCCCCATCCTTTTGGCTACCAGCAGAGCCAGCTGGTAGATCAGACTTTTGCCATAGCCGGTCGACAAAACAGCGAAAACGTCCTTCTTGAAAAGGAATGAGCGGAGAGCCTCTTCCTGCTCATGTTTCAACGAAAACTCCAAGTCTAATTCTTCTAAAACTGATTCCAAAGCGGAATCAAACGCGCGCTGTTCACTAGCCGTAGCCATCTTTCCTGTTGTGCTTTCTCCAGCGTCGCACAGCCTTGTCGTCACTCCTGCAAAAGCCCGCCCAAAGAATCCAAACAAAAACCTTGCGTTGTGATTGGCGGGCACGATTTGATGCCCGGGGTGTTTTGTTGATATGGTGCAAGGCTAGACCCACTCGTAGGCAAAAATATTTTTGGCCACTAGGCGGGTGGGTCTAGTTTACTAGGCTAATAGACAGCAGTAATTTAGAATTCTAAATTCTATTCCATTTAGAATTTATTTTCCAGTTTGTTGTAATATATGCAGTAGATATTTACAATATTAGTAGACGTTTTATATTTTTAGATGTAAAAATATAAAGTTTTGGTTTGAGGAATGACATGTGACCTTTGACCTGGATTTTCATGTAGTTAATGTCAACTGCCTGACATTTATTGGTAAACTACAAAACTAGAAATTAATACAAAACAACAAATGAACAATTAACAAAACGTGATCTACGAAAATACTTAGAAAGTGGGTAGAAAGTGGAACAAAAAGATTTGACAGGTTAAACATGATCAGGGATGGGCTGCAGCGTGCCTGCGGCCCTGTAGGACAGAATATGCAGCTACAGATAATGGATGGATGAATGTTAATACCACATACCAACTTTTTTTATAATCAATCATCTGGATGTCGATAACTGTGGAATGGTGTTGATAACTGTGGACAAAGGTGGACAATACTTGTGGAATGATGTCACATGATCTGATACGCTAAGTAATCAGGAATCAGCTCATTTTTTCCAGTGGAAGTTTGAGTAGTTATTCATGCACAATTTACGTATGGAAAGTCTTTTCTAATTTTGCAATGGCCAAAAGATCGTTAAGATGTCGATAACTGTAGCTGAAGAAACTAACTCGCTAGCCGAATCAAATCCAGGGTTTGATGCTAGCTCAACAGAGCAGTTTCAAGACTTCCTAAATTTAAATTGAGATTTTCTAAAAATGCGATCGTCATTCCAAGAATGATACTATGGTTCGCCGGGGTCACGGTCTGATTGTGCGCTGGTATAAGTTTACCATGCGCAGACCGATTTTTTTTTTTTCCCGGTCAACTTCCGGGAAGTCTAAATTTACCATTTCTTGCTGCGATTTTGTACCGAGCATTTCAACACATTTGTGGACTAATAGAACGCGAATTGTGACTACAATTGTGAGATTTGATTATCAGTAGACAAGAATGATTTGGATTTAATTTTATTAGTATGTGTAAATGAAGTTAATAAAGTTGTTCAAAACACTTTACATTCTGACTTCGTTCTTTCATATATACTTAAATCAATATTCATGAAGATAAAGTTCATCATTCCTGGCTGCTCCTGATCAGCCTACTTAGTGCATAAACTGGAACTAAAACACGGGTCATTCATTCATTCATTCATCAAAATAAAGTGAAAATTTATTTGTGGATCAAGTATGAACATAAATCCCATATCATATTGGGCTGGTAAATTCTGACTAGGTCCAATGACAGGAGTCTAATTATACCAGGTTGGTAAATTTGACAGAATAACTATTATAATCATGATGAGTCTCACTCAAACAAATCAATATTCATCAAGATAAAGTGAAAATTTATTTGTGGATCAAGTATGATCATAAATCTATCATATTGGGCTGGTAAATTCTGACAAGGCCCAATGACAGCAGTCTAATTATAGAGCAATTCCAGCGTTATGGACGCGACACTTGAACTCAAAATGGCAACAAATGACCCAGTGCATGTTTTATTGTCTCCCAGTATTTAAACAGGTGTTGCATATTTTAAGGCTGTACCATACTGGAGAAGTGATAGAACAAGAACAATTCCCATAGTACATCTAGGGCATGCCAGAAAATGCCAATAAAAGATGTGTTATGGATGTGACAGAAAAAGTATCACTTTTCTTGGGTGACTGTACATTTTTATCAAACTCTGTGAAATTGTAAACCTAATGTCGAAATGGAGATATCCATTTGATAGAGGGGTCCAAGGTGAATATTAAAAAATCTTTGTTTAAAATATTTTGTATTTCATGCAGAGTTTCGGAAGGAAAAGTCAGCGTTATGGATGTGACGAAATTCCGTTATGGATGTGACGCGTCTGAAATAGACATGGCATATGTTTAGAAAATCAGCAATTTAACCACCATAACCCTTTGAAAAACTCTCTAAATATCAGCTAAAACTATCAAAGTTCTTAAATAATATTTAGGATGGCTATTGTTTTGTGGATTTTAGCATACATTTCTGTGGCTTGTGGCAATAATTGTACATGATCAAAGTTGATTTTAGCTTGGGGTTTACATTATAAGAAAGACTGACAGTGACATATTAGGTTGGTTACAAATTGGTTCAACTTATTCACATCTGTAAAATACAGGCCTAGGTGATATCTCTGGGAGTGGTTTTGATGTATTACATGTTGCTTTATTTTTGCATGGTGAGGTTGACATTTACATGGAATTGCCCTATACCAAGTTGGTAAATTTGATAGAATAACTAAATTATTATAATCATGAGGAGTCTTACTTAAACAAATCAATATTCATCAAGAAAGTGTAAATAATTCAAGTATGAACATAAATCCATATTAGGCTGGTAAATTCAGACTAGGCCCAATTATACCAAGTTGGTAAATTTATACTGTGGTAAATTCAGACCGTGGCTGCTACAGTATAAATTTACCTGGTAAATTCAGACTGGTGGTAAATTCAGACCGTGACACCGGTAATAACGTGGAGCGATTTTATATTCCTCTTGTCCTTAGTATGTTCAATCGTGTCACATATCAGATGTTAAACACAAGCAATAATCCTTCCTGCATAGCACGATGAAAAGCTCTCCTACTTGTTATATTTTGGCTTTTGCTGATCTTTATGATCAAACTTAGTTCAATGCAATGATGGGGTTAAAACACGTGAAGATGTGGCGAACAAGATAGGGGCTAAACCACGGTAAGCCAGCTAAGCTACCCTGGTGAAATCTGTAAATACTGGTGAAGAGCAGTAGTGTCTTGGGCAGTACGGTGGCGTAGTGTTTAGTACTGTCGCCTCACAGCAAGAAGGTCCTAGGTTCGAGCCCAGCGGCCGACGAGGGCCTTTCTGTGTGGAGTTTGCATGTTGCCTGCGTGGGTTTCCCCCACACTCCAAAGACATGCAGGTTAGGCTAATTGTATGAAAAAAAAAGTTAATTCTGAAAAACCCTGTGGGAGAATTAATAAAGTTGCATTGCAGAACTGGTCCTCATATTACATGTATTCTAGTAACCTGCATATTGTACAGCATTAACATTTGCAGTCTTATACTGTAAAGATTTCTGCCGAGATAAATATCGAGTCAGTATACACTGCTCCCTAGCAACAAAACAAAACCAAGCTAAAGCAACGGCAGACATTAGCTGAATAGCCAGCTAGCACTGTTGCCGGGTGAACAGTGGGCTGCGTGTGGTTATCGAGTATAAATTTTCCCAGTCTACAGCCAATATTAAACTACTTACCTCACCAAATGTGTCCAAAACTTTAATCACAGACAGCCTAGGTGCAACATTTAAACCTAAACTTTTTTTTTTCTTTTTTACCAAATAACCACTTTCCGTTCTCCCTATTTAATTATCTTACAACAGCCTTGGCTAGCTAGCTGTTGCTCTAACCAACCAGTTTATGATGAGTCTAGATGGACCAATCAGATGAAATCTTTCACCTCCTGTCTACAAACCAACCAAACACAGCTCTCCGTTACCCTCGGGTCCGGCCCCCCCACACAATGGAACAGAACCCGCCTCCTGCACGACTCTCACAATCTACTCGAAACCACAGTCGAATAGAACCCGCCTCCTGCAATATCCAGTTGGCCAGTAGTTTCCAATCACAAAAAGGCTTCCTCTACTAAGTCAATCATAGCCCGGAGTTGGGGCGTGTCTGACAATGGTTATCAGTGATTGGTTGCCAGCGCAACACTGTCAAGATTTACCACTGAGCACTGCATAAAAATCTGGAGGGCTAATAGCCCATTCCCCGCTGTAGAGATAAGTGACGCTATCTGGCAGCCATATTGCCACTCACATCGCGTGTATTTGGCTGACTCCCCCCCCGTCTTATTTTCTCAACTTTACCCACATTCCTTACATATCTTTATAGCGCTCCCCTTAACTGTTGTTTTTTTTCCTTTTCCAGTGCAGTCTCTGATTATTTTTTTAACGGCTCTTTTACTATATAAGTATTTTTTACGGAGATTATTTAAATTTTCTCTAATACAGTGTAACTTTCTGTTTGGTATGTTTCTTCTTCCTTTCTGTTTAGGACAGTTGTTGAAACAGTATTATTTTCTCATATTCTTTGCCATTTTCACTTCATTCTCACAGTCATGTCTTTACATGACTGTGAGAATGAATCGATCCTGATAGAGTTCAGTAACTTCTAGATTATTCCTCAGTGCTCACACTAATATCTCACATCTCATTTTCTTTAAAGGCCTCGTGCGGTAATTTCAGCAATCAGGCTATATCATGTGTCAAAATGTCGGGTTTGGTGGGTTATTCAAGCCCCTCGGTTTCCCGCGATCTCAGTGTCACGATGCGCCCGCTACAAGCATTTAAAGTTGACGCGCACAGCCAAATTTAGGCAGCCAGCCGTTAACTAGGTCAACTTGTGTGTGACGTCATACCAGTAACCTCCCTTGGGTGATGCTGGCCTGTCCCCATGTTTTCTCTATAGCGTGCGTTTACCAGAGTTGTTTACATTGCGGATTTTGTGGATTTATTCAGTTTGTGGATAGTTTTGAACACTCAAAACACTATGAAATGATGTATTAATATTCTGTGATACAAAATGCCTAATCGGTGTGTTGTGTTTGGCTGTAACAACGAACACTGAACACTATTTGTGACTTTTGTTATCAATGGATCTGATTTCAAGGTCATGGCTAGGTATTGATAGAAAAAAATTATTTTTTTAAAAAACACATTGTGGCAGCGGGGGCGTGGTCAAGCGCCGGTCTGTGACAGGAGGGCGGAGCCAGGGAAGGCGAGTGGCAGAAATCACTACACCTGACGGTAATTAACCTGTGTTTTGTGTGTTTTCCCAGTAACCGCGCCCTATTTAAGGAGGCAGAGCAGAGAAGAGCTCATCCCGGGACAAGAACACAGTGTGTGTGTTTCGCTATCAGATTAAAACTGGCGGTTATACTGAAAAGTCTGGCAATAAAAAGCCTATTTGTATCTGAAGCGTTGTCCTGCCGTCCTCTGTGCTCCACCCACACTTCAGAGAGCTCTACAGTGGTGCCAAAACCCGGGACAAGGTGGAGCACCAACCTCGCAGCCCCATGGAATCCTCCCCGTTCGCGGACCTGGTCCACGCCCTCGCCACGGCTCAGCAAAGCCAGCACCAGGCGCTCGTCACGCTCCGAAAGGAGCAAGAGCGGCGCTTCGAAGCCCTGGTGCTGGCCCAGCAGGAAGATCGCGAGGCGCTCCGGCATCTCCTCGCGTCGGCGGGGTCCACCAGCGCCCCGGCCGCGGGCCCGTCTCCCCTCACCGTGACCAAGATGGGCCCGCAGGACGACCCCGAGGCGTTTCTCACATTGTTCGAGCAGGTCGCCGAAACCTCGGGGTGGCCGATGGAGCAGCGCGCGGCGCGCCTCCTCCCCCTCCTGACGGGAGAGGCGCAGCTGGCCGCGCTATAACTCCCCGCCAACCGCCGGCTGGCCTACGCGGACCTTCACCGGGCCGTCCTCCGCGGCGGTTGGCGGGGAGTTATAGCGCGGCCAGCTGCGCCTCTCCCGTCAGGAGGGGGAGGAGGCGCGCCGCGCGCTGCTCCATCGGCCACCCCGAGGCTTCGGCGACCTGCTCGAACAATGTGAGAAACGCCTCGGGGTCGTCCTGCGGGCCCATCTTGGTCACGGTGAGGGGAGACGGGCCCGCGGCCGGGGCGCTGGTGGACCCCGCCGACGCGAGGAGATGCCGGAGCGCCTCGCGATCTTCCTGCTGGGCCAGCACCAGGGCTTCGAAGCGCCGCTCTTGCTCCTTTCGGAGCGTGACGAGCGCCTGGTGCTGGCTTTGCTGAGCCGTGGCGAGGGCGTGGACCAGGTCCGCGAACGGGGAGGATTCCATGGGGCTGCGAGGTTGGTGCTCCACCTTGTCCCGGGTTTTGGCACCACTGTAGAGCTCTCTGAAGTGTGGGTGGAGCACAGAGGACGGCAGGACAACGCTTCAGATACAAATAGGCTTTTTATTGCCAGACTTTTCAGTATAACCGCCAGTTTTAATCTGATAGCGAAACACACACACTGTGTTCTTGCCCCGGGATGAGCTCTTCTCTGCTCTGCCTCCTTAAATAGGGCGCGGTTACTGGGAAAACACACAAAACACAGGTTAATTACCGTCAGGTGTAGTGATTTCTGCCACTTGCCTTCCCTGGCTCCCCCCTCCTGTCACAGACCGGCGCTTGACCACGCCCCCGCTGCCACACACGTTTTAAGTGTTTCTATGTATCAATCATTAATTGTACAAAATGATTTTCATACATTTATGTATTTGTCATATCTTTCTTTGTCACATGAAGTGTTGTCTTGATAACACATGTGGCACATAATTTTAGCAAATGGATGACAGAAGATTAATTGAAAGATTTACGCCACAGAGCTGCCTTTAACTAATAATTATCACTTATTACTGACGATTGTACGTTTACTAAACAATACAATACAAAGCTCAATACTCCCAGCCTATAACATACTGAATATCAAGTTAAAATCAACCGCAATAAAAGGAAAATGATGAAAACTGGAATATCAAGGGGTCTACTGTATCAGAAGGCCCACTGCATTTCGCGAGATCGCAAGCTGTTAAGTTGCTAGAATTCAATCTTTCTAGCTATACTTTCACCCCCTACAGCTATCAGTATTACACATAATCATAGATTAATCACACAGCATTCTAATTCAAGTGAAAATGGTCTTTAAAAATACACACAAGTAGTGATTTAGTCAGAGAAACCAACTAAAACAAGTCTTCAAGTCGCCGGTCTTCATTCTCATCTTCGTTTCTGTCGTCAGAACTGTCCTCATTTTCTTCTGAAGATGAGCACTCAGGTTCAAATCTGTAAGGCTGGATACCACCAGGACATTCAGCTGTCAAAATCTCTACTTGTGGGCCATTTTCTTCTTCTGTATCGGTAAAATCAAAGCTAATTTCCTCAGCATCGCTCCTATTTTCTGGTGTGTCCGTCATTGCAACTGCACCGAGTGGTTACTGGTATGACGTCACGCAGCTGTTCCATTGACCGACAGGGGGCGCTGCGAACGCGGAAAATTTCAAGTGATGGGCATGATCAAATAAGGACCGATTACAACCGTGGGAAGCTTTTGAAAAATCAACGGTCAATTTATTTCGAATCTTGAAAGCATTCTGGTGCAGAATAATGCAACTTTTATTGCCACTGCGTGACGCCTTTAAAGGATATGGGACATGGATTTTTACCTGGGCATAATTATGTATAAAGGACATAAGAAATGCCATCTAAATCACTGCAGGGCGTCAAAATGTGAAAATCATCACATTATTCAAGTTTTTCTATACATCAGCGTAAAACAAGGATTCGTTAATGAGCTAGGTGGTCACGTGACCCGTGACGTCACAAAAACTTTTCAAGGAGCCAGCGCTTGGGAATCTAATGTAAACAGGTTACCGAAATGGACACCATCAACAGTGACATTCCCGATGTTTCACAGAGATGTGAAGTTAGACCTTATCAATTCGAACCGATAGCTGAAAATTCACATGAACATGGATCTTGTCTTTACTCTGACGGGTCAGATGATTCTGAGAGTGAGAGTTCATTCAGCCCTCATGAAACTGAAAGCGGTCGGCTGGATAACACTTCCTGGTAAGTTAAAAACAATTCTGCTCAAAGGCTAATGATCTGTTGAAAGAAGTATTATTTTTGTATCATACATTGAAAGTTCATCATAGATCTAGCTAAAGTCCGTTGCAAGCTAGTTTTTTTTTTTTTGCTGATATTTTTCGAGATTGATTGAGATACAATGCTTCCAGAGTCCGAGATGAAAACATTCAAAATGGCGAAACGAGTCAGAATTATGATAATCAATAATTGATACACCCAAAATTATAATACTAATCCTTACCTCAGCTTTCAGTCGCTTAGCGCAGAGGTCTTCAACAGGGGGGGGTCACGAAATCGCACCGGATCACTCAGATCAACAAAAATATTCCTGCCCTGTCCCCTGGCCTCCGTGCAGGGATGCAAACAGCGTGCCTTTCGGCGGATGCCGCCTTTTTCACGGCTGAATCGCGCAGATCCGATTAAAAAAAAAATAGCGATGTTGGTTCATGGAGCATGAGGCATGAAGTGTAAGGATGAGAGAGAGGCGGTTTGGGTCGGGAAGCTGCGCGCATTTGTGCAGCCTGGCGCAGGTGTGCGCGGCTTCCCGATTTGAACTGTTTTTTTTCCTCATCCTTATGCTTCCTGTTTCATGAATTAATATCGCTCAGTACCTGATTCATTGAAAGGACTTGATGTTACATATCCCTAGTATTTGCATCATTTGTAGGACAGGTGGGTGCTACACAGCTTTTACAGCGGGACACATCGTCAGTTGTGTACCTGAGTGTCACCGGGTGTTTCGGCCACTTAACACAACACACCCTCTGCTGAGGCAGGCCCACCACAGGTTGATCAGGCCTGGGTGTGTGTCCTGCTGCTAGCTGTTCCTAGCAGCCCAGATGGTATCGCCTCTCTTCAGCCATAACCAATGGCTTGTTCTCTCTGCAGTGTTGGCCAGTTCTTTGATGGCTTGTCTGTGCGCCTGCCCCCTGACTCCAATCTCCCTAAGGAGCTTTGCTGTTGTGCTTGCCACAAAGCCCCTGCAGCCCACCTCCACTGGATGCACCCTTATCTTCCAACCTTTGTCCTCTGCCTCAGCTGCAAGGTCAGAATAACGCAGCTTCTTGCGCTCAAAGGCTTCTTCAAGGGCATCCTCCCAGGGAACTGTTAGCTCAATGATGTAGGCGAGCCGGCAGGAATTAGACCAGAGGATGATGTCTGGACGAAGGGTTGTTATTGCAATCTCTGGAGGGAAAATGAGCCTCTGGTCTAGATCCACTCTCATCTGCCAGTCCCTGGCTGCATTCAGTGGGGACAGATCCACGCTTGAGGGCCCCCCCCATGCTTATCTCCCTCCCGCACAAACAATGACTGGTGACTGTGCGCATTCTGGATGCTGATGAGCTTGCTGTTAGTTGCTACTCTCTTGCGCTCAAGTTTGTCGGCCAAACACTTGAGAACTTGGTTATGTCTCCAAGTGTATCTGCCTTGAGTGAGGCTAGTCTTGCAGCCAACCAGAATGTGTTTGAGTGTTGCAGGGGTTGTACACAGGGGGCAAGATGGGTCCTTTCCAAGCCACAGGTGCAGATTAGTGGGAGAGGGTAGGACATCATATGTAGCTCGGATGATGAAACTCAACCAGTTGGACTCCATGCCCCAAAGCTCGCTCCATGTTAGTTTCTTCCTCTCAACCCCCTCCCACCTCATCCAGCGGCCCTGTTTGGCTTGTGCCACAGCTTTGGAGCATCTGGCTGCTTCTTCCTGTCGTCGCACTTCCTCCACCACCAAAGTGCGATGCTCAGTTATAGATGCCTTCTGCCAGAGAGGTGTCATAGCTCCAAGGCCAAATCCTGCTCTTCCTTGTTGGACGTGGCCCACTATGTCCCGGTGCAGGAGGGCAGATTTGGCCTGTAGCACCGCTGTGGCAGGGGTCCACTTCCTCCCAGTTGCTAGGGTAGGAGCGGCACCTTTTACCATGGGGTCCCAGGAGTCGGCAAGGGACATGTCCAGCCTCACCTTCGCACACTTAAAATCTTCCACCAGACTTGAGATAGGCAGTGACAGCTCCTTTACAGTACAGTCCAACACTGCTGACGCACTTCGGAAGCCCAAGCCATTTCCTCACATACGTGTTCACTAGCCTTTCCAAGCGATTGGCATGGCTAAGTGAAACCTCGTACATGGTCAATGGCCACAGCAGCCTGGGTAGCAGCCCAAACTGGTAACACCACAGCTTCAGCTTCCCTGGCAGTGCAGTGTTGTCAATTTGCTTAAGGCCATTAGCCACATCCTGCTGAAGTTGCTGAGTGTCTTTGAGGTCTGCATTATACCATCGCCCAAGGCTCTTAATGGGCTTCTCGAGGACCGTTGGAATTGGTTCCTCGCTGATGTAAAATCGCTCGCCTCTTAGTTGGCCTTCCACAATGGAGATGCTGCATGACTTGCTTGGTTTGAATTGCATTCTTGCCCATTCGATGTTTTCTTGGAGTTTGTGGAGTAATCGTCTGGTGCAAGGTTTTGTTGTTGTAATGATGGTCATGTCGTCCATGTAGGCCCTTACTGGTGGAAGACGCAGGCCGCTCTTGGTCCTCTCACCTCCCACCACCCAACGAGATGCCCGTATTATTAGTTCCATAGCCATGATGAAGGCCAACGGTGAAATTGTGCAGCCTGCCATGATGCCAATTTCCAGATGTTGCCAGGCAGTAGTGGTGTTTTCAACCATTATACAAAACTGGAGATCCTGAAAGTAGCCCTTGACCAATTTTGTGATGTGCTCTGGTACCCCAAAGTAACTGAAGGCTATCCACAACATGATGTGAGGGACTGACCCAAAGGCATTTGCAAGGTCTAGAAAGATCACATGCAGGTCTCTACGCTCTTTCTTGGCCGATTGTATCTGATGCCAGATCATATTGGCATGCTCCATGCATCCTGAGAACCCCTGGATCCCAGCCTTCTGCACTGATGTATCAATGAAGTTGTTTCTTTGCAGGTATGTAGAGAGCCGTTGGGCCAAGACTCTGAAGAATATCTTTCCCTATAGGTTCAGAAGGCTGATCTGGCGGAATTGACTGATGGTTGCAGAGTCCTTTTCTTTAGAGATCAGAATTCCTCCTGCCCTTCTCCATGCCTTTGGAATCACTCCCTTCCGCCAGGCCACCTTCATTAGTTTCCAGAGGTACTTGAGAACTTCAGGAGCGTTCTTGTAAAACCGGTAAGGGATACCATTGGGCCCAGGTGCTGATGCTGATCTTGCCTGCCTCACGACCTTTTCCACTTCGCTCCATGTGGGGGGCCTGACATCCATCTGGTGTTCAGGTGCATGAATTGGTGGCATGTTGTCCGGGATGGTAACTGACTCATACCTTCGCTCATCAGAGTAGGTCTTCCTCAGGTGCTCTTCCAGGTCTTTAATCGGTGCTTTCAGGCTCCCATTCCTTTCTTTGTCAAAGATGCCCTTTATAAAGCAGTAGGGGTCAGTATAGAAACGGGTCCTTGATCTTTCTTTCCTCTTGCGCTGCTGCCTGAGGTGCTCAGACCTTCGCAGACTTGTCAATCACTGTTTTATCCCAGCCTGCAGGTCATCCAGTCCCACTCTCTCCATCTTTGTAGCCTTCCTCCACTGCTTTCTCAGTTGTCTTCTTTCCTTCACCAGCCTACCAATTTCCCGCTGCCTCCTGGACTTCGCCTGGTTTATGGGGCTTATCTGCTGCCTCTGCGTCATGGGTTTTACCCCAAACCTCTCCGCACCATAGCTGTAAATAATGGCCCCCATGTTCTCCAGTTTTCGATCAACTGGACCCTTCTGTTGTTCTAGAAGGGCAACCAGGTCTAACGCCATTGTCTTCCACTCTCACTTCTGGCTGGATTTGGGCCACAGGATCTGCGATTTCCTTCCTTCCATCTTCTTCTCTGTTGTTGCTTGTAACTGGCTGGGTGCTGAGCTAAAGAAGGATGTTGGGTGAGGCTGGCTGAGTACTGGGCTAAAGCCTGCTGTTAGATGTTGCTGACTGGGTTCTGAGGTTGGGACTGCTACTACGTATTGCAGTCCTGGCTCCAAGTTGGGGACAGTTGGTGGCTGTGGATTGCTGTACACTGCTGCTGGCTGCTCTTGCCTGGGCTCTGCGTTGGTGCCTACTGGAGGGTCAATGCAATGCTGAGCTTCAGTTGAGGTACTGATGCCCTGAGGACTGTGGGGGTTCTCCTGCCTCTGGGCTTCATTCGACTGATTTGGCCGACTTCAAGAAGTGCTGCTCAATGCGAGACCCCTTGCTGAGCTTGCTGAGGCATTTCTTTAGCCCTTGGTGGATTTTAAGGCCCCTCTCTGTTGTTACTTTTGACCAGCCGCAGATACAACTCCGTCATTCTTCTCCTGCCTGCGTTTGCAACCCATCCATTGTGGTGCTTGTTGTCCTATTCATCATCTGTTCCATTCCAAGGTCTGTTACCATGTAGTCTGTCCATGCTGGGTCATCTTCCGCCCCCACTCTCGCAGACCCTGGGGGTGTTTTCTTCTTTGAAGTCTTCGTAGCAATGATGGGTGGGCCCAGGAACGCTAGCCAGCGCTGGACCCTGCTAGTGTGGGACGCTAACCCCGGATCACTCATATCAACAAAAATATTCCTGCCCTGTCCCCTGGCCTCCATGCAGGGATGCAAACAGTGCGCCTTTCGGCGGATGCCGCCTTTTTCACGGCTGAATCGCACAGATCCGATTTTTAAAAAAAAAATAGCGATGTTGGTTCATGGAGCATGAGGCTCCATGAGGCTCCAAGTGTAAGGATGAGAGAGAGGCGGTTTGGGTCGGGAAGCTGCGCGCATTTGTGCAGCCTGGCGCAGGTGTGCGTGGCTTCCCGATTTGAACTGTTTTTTTTTCTCATCCTTATGCTTCCTGTTTCATGAATTAATATCGCTCAGTACCTGAGTATTAATGTTGAAAGAATCCTCAGTGAAATGGTCCAAATACAGTTTGTGGGAAACAGTAGGTGCAAAGTTTTTTTCAACAGGTGTTCTGTAAAGTTGTCCTACCAAGCCTACTGCGCATTTGTGAAGCCTACTGCGCATTTGCGAAGCCTACTGCGCATGCGCAAAGCCTACTGCGCATGCGCAAAGCCTACTGCGCATGCGCAGGTGAGCCCACACTTTCCTCAGCTTCAGGTCCTTGGGGAATGCAAAAAAAACTTACTCCAGGGCATTTCCCATTGTAATTATTGCAACCATAAGCAGCACAATACACCATGATATCCAATGTATGATGTCCAATGTACTTTAAAGGAACAGTCCACCATATTTCCATAATGAAATATGCTCTTACCTGAATTGAGACGAGCTGTTCCGTACCTATCCGAGCTTTGTGCGACCTCCCAGTTAGTCAGACGCAGTCAGCGTCTTCGGCAGCGCATTGATATCTGAGCTCCGTATCAATGCGCTGTCGAAGCGCGCAGAAGGTGTTAGTACGCCTGTCATTATAGTGCGGACTTTCCATAGCATAGAAAATCGCTACGTTTCAATTTGTGTAACTGAACTTGTTTCATATCACTGGTCATATAAACCTATGTGTAGGACTCCCTATGTGTGGGTGGAGCACAGAGGATGGCAGGACAGGGATCAGGTTCCAAAATAGCGTTTATTGCTATACTTTTCAGCTTAAACAATAATTCACTCATTCACACAGACACCCACATACAACCGGCGTCTGGTTCAGGGATGAGCTACCTCCGCTCTCACTCTCCCTCCTCATATAGGGCGCGGTCACTGGGAAGACACACAAACAGGTTAATTGCTCTCAGGTGAAGTGATTCTGCCACTTACCTTCCCTGACTCCGCCCTCCTGTCACAGACCGGCGCTTGACCACGCCCCCGCTGCAACATACCCCCACCACCCGACTCAGGCCGGGCGCCTGTCCGGCCTGCAGCCGACTCCCCCCCCCCTTGACGGGAGAGGAAGTCCGCCACGACCATCTGCGCCCCCAGCCTGTGGACCACCTTGAAGTTGAAGGGTTGGAGTGCCAGATACCAACGGGTGATCCGCGCGTTGGCATCCTTCATGCGGTGGAGCCACTGGAGGGGCGCGTGGTCCGAACAGAGGATGAAAGGGCGCCCCAGCAGGTAGTAACGGAGGGCAAGGACCGCCCACTTGATCGCCAGGCACTCCTTCTCAATCATGCTGTAGTGCCCCTCACGAACTGACAGCTTCCGACTGATGTAAAGGACCGGGCGGTCCTCCCCCTCCACCTGCTGGGACAAAACGGCCCCCAGCCCTCTGTCCGACGCATCCGTCTGTAACATAAAAGGGAGAGAGAAGTCAGGGGAGTGTAAAAGTGGCCCCCCACACAGTGCAGCCTTTACCTCAGAGAAAGCCCGCTGACACTGCTCCGTCCACTGGACCGGATCTGGCGCCCCCTTTCTAGTGAGGTCAGTCAGCGGGCTGGTGACGTCCGAATAATTAGGTATAAACCTACGATAGTAGCCAGCCAGCCCCAGGAACTGTCTCACCCCCTTTTTGGTCTTGGGCCTCGGGCAGGCCGCAATCGCTGCTGTCTTATTAATTTGGGGACGCACCTGCCCGTTGCCCAAGTGGAAGCCCAGATACCGTACTTCCACCCGCCCAATCGCACACTTCTTTGGGTTGGCAGTGAGGCCTGCCTGCCTCAGCGACCTAAGGACGGCCCTCAGGTGTTGCAGGTGCCGCTGCCAGTCATTACTATAAATGATAATATCATCTAAATACGCGGCCGCATAGGTGGCGTGGGGCCGGAGGACCCTGTCCATCAGCCGCTGAAACGTAGCGGGCACCCCAAACAGCCCAAACGGAAGTGTGACGAACTGGTGTAAGCCGAACGGTGTGGAAAAGGCCGTTTTTTCCCGGGATAACGGAGTCAAGGGGACCTGCCAATATCCCTTCGTCAAATCCAGTGTCGAGTAAAAGCGAGCCATGCCTAGTTGATCGAGCAGCTCATCAATATGAGGCATTGGGTACGCGTCGAATTTAGACACCGCGTTGACTTTTCTATAGTCCACACAGAACCGGACCGAGCCGTCGGCCTTGGGAACCAAGACCACCGGGCTGCTCCAGTCACTGTGGGACTCCTCGACGATGCCCATTTCGAGCATGGCCTGAAGTTCTTCCCGAACCACCTTTTTTTTGTGTTCGGGTAGCCTGTAAGGGCGGCTACGCACTACCACCCCTGGGGGCGTCTCTATGTGGTGTTCTATGAGGTTAGTGCGACCGGGCAGGGGCGAGAACACATCCGAAAACTCGGCCTGCAACTGGGCGACCTCCGTGAGATGGGTTGGGGAGAGGTGGTCTCCACAGGGGACCGGAGAGGTACGTGATGCCAATGTCCCTTTTTGAACCTCCGGCCCCAGCTCCGCCTTCTCTGGAACTACCGACACCAATGCCACGGGGACCTCCTCGTTCCAGAGTTTCAGCAGATTGAGGTGGTAGATCTGTAGCGCCCCACCCCTGTCTGTTCGCCTCACCTCATAGTCGACGTCCCCGACTCGCCGTGTGACCTCAAAGGGCCCTTGCCACTTGGCGATCAATTTGGAGCTCGACGTGGGCAGCAGTACGAGTACTTTATCTCCCGGTGTGAACTCTCTAAGGCGCGTACCCTTGTTGTACAGGCGGGCTTGCCATTCTTGGGCCTGCCGCAAATTCTCCTGAGTTAGGTGGGTGAGTGTGTGGAGTTTTGCGCGCAGGTCCATAACGTACTGAATTTCATTCTTACTTTGTGAAGGTCCCTCCTCCCAATTTTCCCGCAGCACGTCCAGGATGCCGCGCGGCTTACGCCCATATAATAATTCGAACGGGGAGAACCCCGTGGAGGCTTGGGGGACCTCTCGCACTGAGAACAGCAAGGGTTCGAGCCACTTATCCCAATTACGTGCGTCCTCACTTACGAATTTCTTAATATTTTTGAGGGTGCGGTTGAACTGTTCCACTAAACCGTCCGTTTGTGGGTGATATACGCTGGTGCAGATCGGCTTAATCCCCAATAACCCATACAGTTCGCGCAGTGTTCGTGACATAAACGTAGTGCCTTGGTCAGTCAGAATCTCTTTCGGGATTCCAACTCGGGAGATGACGCGGAAGAGTGCCTCTGCAATACTGCGTGCTGAGATATTGCGCAGAGGCACTGCTTCCGGGTATCGCG
Source organism: Neoarius graeffei (assembly GCF_027579695.1). Lineage (NCBI taxonomy): Eukaryota > Metazoa > Chordata > Actinopteri > Siluriformes > Ariidae > Neoarius > Neoarius graeffei. The sequence goes on along the minus strand of NC_083576.1, from coordinate 33,613,703 downwards.
TTGCATAGTCCACCAGAACTAATATAAAGCGGTACCCTCGTGCTGACCGATCTAATGGCCCGACGAGATCCATCCAAATTCTCTCAAACGGGGTCTCGATTAACGGTAGAGGGCGCAAAGGTGCTTTTGGAATGGCCGCTGGATTTACTAACTGGCATTTGCAGCATGCCGTACACCACCTTCGGACATCGCCGCGAATCCCCGGCCAATAGAATCGGGCCATTATTCGGGCTAGTGTTTTATCCTGCCCCAAGTGTCCAGCCATGGGATTAAAGTGAGCTGCCTGGAATACCAATTCCCGGTGGCTCTTTGGAATCAAAAGCTGCGTGACTCGCTCTTTAGTTTGAGTGTCCTGCGTCACTCGGTATAATCTATCCTTCAAAATCGCGAAGTAGGGGAAGGACGGGGTGGCGTTCGGCGGGAGCGTTTGACCATCGATTACTCTCACTTGGTCAAATGCATGCCGCAGAGTCTCGTCCCGCGACTGCTCTAATGGGAAATCCGCGAGGGATTCCCCAATAGAGAGAGGAGGAGCCGGCGGCTCCTCACTCTGATGCGGAGATGACGTAGATGGCTCTGTGACAGCTGCTCCCGCCAAAGCGACACCGGGACCTCCCCCTGTCAACTGGCAGGACCCACTCTCTACTAGGCGCGTCATTAACCCCCGAAATCCCGGCCAATCGGTCCCCAAAATCAAAGAGTGAGTAAGGCGAGGATTAACCGCCGCCTTCACTATAAATTTTTCCCCTCTGAAAATAATGTGGACCGACACCAAAGGGTAGCGGTGAACATCCCCGTGCACACACAAAACCTTCACCCCTTGTGCTCCCCCTAATGCCTTATTTTGAACCAGGCCTTGGCGAATTGAGGTCTGATTACAACCTGAATCCACCAATGCCTGATATGTAGCCCCTTGGATACTCACCGGTATGCGATACGCTCCGGCCCGATCGAAGGCGGCCTCTGGCGTGTCGGGGATCCGAACCACCGCGCCCACTTCCATTGCTGTGCACTGCTGTTGAAGGTGGCCCGGTTCCCCGCAGCGCCAGCAAACCGGCCCGGGCTTTCACTCTGCACCGGTGATCTGGGGCTCACTCACCTGAGGTGGGGGAGAGACAGACACAGAAGGGAGAAACGGGAGGGCACCGCGGGTGCGGCGGGCCGGCTGGGGTGGTGCTGGCCCCCGCCTCCGCGGTGGGGGAATGGGGCGAGGACGGGACACAGGAGGAGGGGGAGAGAGAGAGAGAAGAGGAGAGAAGAGATGTCATCTGCTGTCCTGCCGCCGGGACAGCCGCCAGATGATCCTCCGCTAGCTCGACTGCCTGATCCAGCGACGCCGGGCGGTGGCACTGGACCCACTCCGCGGTTCCTGCTGGTAAGCGGGCGATGAACTGTTCCAGTACCACCTGGTCGACGATTCCCTCGGCGTCGCGATCGTCGGCCCTCAGCCACCGCCAGCAGGCGTCCCGGAGCTGCTGGCCGAACGCGAACGGCCGGCCGACTTCCTCTAATTGCAGCACGCAGAAGCACTGGCGCTGTTGTTCCTGTGTGCGCCCCACGCGCTGGAGGACAGCCCGGCGGAGGTCCGCGTAGGCCAGTCGGCGGGGAGCTGTAGCGCGGCCAGCTATGCCTCTCCCGTGAGCAGGGGGAGGAGGCGCACCGCGCGCTGCTCCATCGGCCACCCTGAGGCATCGGCGACCTGTTCAAACAACGTGAGGAACGCCTTGGGGTCGTCCTGCGGGCCCATCTTGGTGACAGTGAGGGGAGACGGGCCCGCGGCCGGAGCGCTGGTGGGCCCCGCCGATGCAAGGAGATGCTGGAACGCCTTGCGATCTTCCTGCTGGGCCAGCACCAGGGCTTCGAAGTGCCGTTCTTGTTCCTTTCGGAGGGTGACGAGCGCCTGGTGCTGGCTTTGCTGAGCCGTGGCGAGGGCGTGGACCAGGTCGGCGAACGGGGAGGATTCCATGGGGCTGCTGGGTTGGTGCGCCACTTTTCCCGGGTTTCGGCACCACTGTAGGACTCCCTGTGTGTGGGTGGAGCACAGAGGACGGCAGGACAGGGATCAGGTTCCAAAATAGCATTTATTGCTATACTTTTCAGCTTAAACAATAATTCACTCATTCACACAGACACCCACACACAACCGGCGTCTGGTTCAGGGATGAGCTACCTCCACTCTCACTCTCCCTCCTCATATAGGGCGCGGTCACTGGGAAGACACACAAACAGGTTAATTGCTCTCAGGTGAAGTGATTCTGCCACTTACCTTCCCTGACTCCGCCCTCCTGTCACAGACCGGCACTTGACCACGCCCCCGCTGCCACACTATGTAAACAGGAAAAACGTGGAAGAGTTTGGTCACATCTAACTACAGCCCCCCAAAATACCGTTGGCCATGCTGAGCCTAGCTACATTGCTAACAGGAGTGACAGCGCGTCTGACTGCGTCTGACTAACTGGGAGGTCGCGCAAAGCTCGGATAGGTACGGAGCAGCTCGTCTCAATTCAGGTAAGAGCATATTTCATGATGGAAATACGGTGGACTGTTCCTTTAAAGACTATAAAAACAATTTTCTTGTCATCCACTTCTCCATTCATCTACCCGCTTGTGCTGTGCCCGCAAGTTTTTGTGACGTATGATCACGTGACAGCGGCTCTTCCGGTTGCAAAAAATGCATATCGGAAGTCGAGCAGAAATGCCATATAATCATCACGAATATAACGATTTTGCTGAATTTAATAGATGATTTTGTATTTGTTGATGCAATTAATTCATATTTTTAATGGAAAGAAACTGATATAGCGTGCTTTTATGTTTCATGTCCCATATCCTTTAATACACATTGGCTTTTTTTATACGATTGAATTGTTGTATTGATTTTATTTTTGCTTGATATAGTTATAAATAGATATTGCCTGATGTTATTTAGGTTTTCTTGAAATTTGTCAAAAGAATTTTATGGTTTGGAAATATTAATTTGCATGGAAATATTTTTTTAATAAATGGAGTATTAGAATACTTTTTTCCATCCATCCATCCATTATCTGTAGCCGCTTATCCTGTCCTACAGGGTCGCAGGCAAGCTGGAGCCTATATAATACTTTTTTTGTTATAATTATGCAGTAAGTTATAATTAATTTAGGACTTGTTTAATTTATTATTATTCAATGATTGATTGATTATAATTTGTAAGTATAGCTACGGATTGGTATCGGTCTGTTTCTAAATAGTTCATTTGTAATACCTACATGTAACACTCTGTTCCATCCATGATTTGCATGATTAGTTTCATTTCATTTTTTGTTGTGCAACAAAATGTATTTGTTTAATTTTTTTAAATTGCTGATCTGGAACAGTATATGAGGGTTCACATGCCTCCAGGCAACAGGAAATGACTTTACTTTTGTGGACCCTGATCCGCATGCTGTCTCTGTGGAAACCAGAATTGTTCTGTCATGTTGTAATGTACACTTTGTTTTCTTCTCTATTATGCATGTATTGTCTATGTATTTTCTCTTTGGTTGAAATAATAATAATAAGAAGAAAATCTGCAGTAATCTTCCTGAATGTATCCATGATGATAAAATGTACCGAATACTGTAAATAATGATTAAAACACAAAACACCCCCACAGAAAATCAACCATTCACATTCACACACTGACAAGCACACACACATATGCATGCATACACACGTGTGTATAAATAACCAGATAGATGAATAACATGTTCAGTTTGTGGTTGTTTTTATTTTCTCAACAATTAGATAAATAACATGTCCAGTTTTGTGTAGCTTCCTAGGCAGAGATATGGCTGTACTGATCCAATGTGTGTGGTAATATGGTGGCCAGATGGCTTCACTTTGACTGGCCAATGAGCTCTCCAGATATTTTATGTAGAGATCAGTGCGATTTACACTCTGCTGGTGACTCAAGTGAACCTGCTTTCTAATAATCTAATATACCATGCACCGAGAGGCTTAGGTTGAAATTATGGATTCTCTAAGGTGACTGCACCCTGAAGAAAATAGTATTATGTTAGTTACAGAAGAGAACCCATAATTACTGGTGCCTCTCAGTGTATCGTATATTAGATTTATATCACTTAACAAAAAAATTCCAAACTAAAAGTATTAACTACAAAGAGAAATAAATCTGAAAAAAATTAACTCACTTTGTCCCTCTCTACTATGCGAGCATCAAAATATCCATCCATCCATTATCTGTAGCTGCTTATCCTCTTCTACAGGGTCACAGGCAAGCTGGAGCCTATCCCGGCTGACTATGGGTGAGAGGCAGGGTACACCCTGGACAAGTCACCAGGTTATCGCAGGGCTGACACAGAGACAAACAACCATTCACACTCACACCTACGGTCAATCTCATCTCATATCATCTCTAGCTGCTTTATCCTGTTCTACAGGGTCGCAGGCAAGCTGGAGTCTATCCCAGCTGACTACGGGCGAAAGGTGGGGTACAGTGCCTTGAAAAAGTATTCATACCCCTTGAACTTTTTCACATTTTTCCACCTTACAACCACAAACTTAAAAGTTTTTTATTGAGATTTTATGTGATAGACCAACACAGAGTAGCACATAATTGTGAAGTGAAACGAAAATGATAAATGGTCTTCAAATTTTTAAACAAATAAAAATCTGAAAAATGTGATGTGCATTAGTATTCAGCCCCACTGTGTCAATACTTTGTAGAGCCACCTTTTGCTGCAATTACAGCTGCAAGTCTTTTGTGGTATGTCTCTACCAGCTTTGCATATCTAGACACTGAAATTTTTGCCCATTCTTCTTTGCAAATAGCTCAAGTTCAGCCAGATTGGATGGAGAGCGTCTGTGAACAGCAATTTTCAAGTCTTGCCACAGATGCTCAATAGGATTTAGGTCTGGACTTTGACTGGGCCATCCTAACACATTAATATGCTTTGATCTAAACCAGGGGTGTCAAACCTGATCCATAAAGGGCCATGTGGCTGCAGGTTTTCATTCCAGCCATGCAGCAGCACCCTGATTTGGCTTATTCAATCAACTGACACACCCACCCTTTAATCAAGGGTGGGTGTGGCTGCAAGTATTTGACTGTGTGAAGACAGTTCAGTTGATTGAATGAGCCAAGTCAGGTGTGCTGCTGCATGGCTGGAATGAAAACCTGCAGCCACAAGGCCCTTTATGGATCAGGTTTGACACCCCTGATCTAAACCATTCCATTGTAGCTCTGGCTGTATGTTTAGGGTCATTGTCTTGCTGGAAGGTGAATCTCCTTCCCAGTCTCAAGTCTTTTGCGGCCTCCGACAGGTTTTCTTCCAGGATTGCCCTGTATTTAGCTCCATCCATCTTCCCATCAACTCTGACCAGCTTCCCTGCCCCTGCTGAAGAAAAACATCCCCATAGCATGATGCTGCCACCACCATGTTTCACAGTGGGGATGGTGTGTGCAGGGTGATGAGCAGTGTTAGTTTTCTGCCACACATAGCGCTTTGCATTTAGGCCAAAAAGTTCAACTTTGGTCTCATCTGACCAAAGCACCTTCTTCCACATGTTTGCTGTGTCCCCTACATGGCTTCTGGCAAACTGCAAACGGGACTTCTTATGCCTGTCTTTCAACAATGGCTTTCTTCTTGCCACTCTTCCAAAAAGGCCAGATTTGTGGAGCGTATGACTTATAGTTGTCCTGTGCACAGATTCTCCCACCTGAGCTGTGGATTTCTGCAGCTCCTCCAGAGTGATCATGGGCCTCTTGGCTGCTTCTCTGACCAGTGCTCTCCTTGCTCGCTCTGTCAGTTTAGGTGGCTGGCCATGTCTTGGTAGGTTTGCAGTTGTGCCATACTTTTTCCATTTTTGAATGATGGATTGAACAATGCTTCTTGAGATGTTCAGAGCTTGGGATATTTTTTTGTAACCTAACCCTGCTTTAAACTTCTCCAGAACTTTATCCCTGACCTGTCTGGTGAGTTCTTTGGTCTTCATGATGCTGTTTGTTCTTCAGTGTTCTCTAACAAACCACTGAGGCCTTCACAGAACAAGTGTATTTATGCTGAGAGTAAATTACACACAGTAGGACTCTATTAACTAATTAGATGACTTCTGAAGGCAATTGATTGCACTGGATTGTATTTAGAGGTATCAGAGTACAGGGGGCTGAATACTAATGCACACCACATTTTTCAGATTATTTGTTTAAAATTTTGAAGACCATTTATCATTTTCGTTTCACTTCACAATTATGTGCTACTCTGTGTTGGTCTATCACATAAAATCTCAATAAAAAAATTTTAAGTTTGTGATTGTAAGGTGGAAAAATGTGAAAATGTTCAAGGGGTATGAATACTTTTTCAAGGCACTGTACACCCTGGACAAGTTTCCAGGTCATCACAGGACTGACACAGACAACCATTCACACCTACAGTCAATTTAGAGTCACCAGTTAACCTAACCTGCATGTCTTTGGACTATGGGGGAAACCAGAGCAAACTCACACAGACACGGGGAGAACATGCAAACTCTGCACAGAAAGGCCCTCGCCGGCCACGGGGCTCGAAGCCGGACCTTCTTGCTGTGAGGCGACAGTGCTAACCACTACACTACCGTGCCGCCCCTAACATGAAACTATAACATGAAATTCACACCGTATCAATAATTATACTTTGCTTTGTTAACAACAAATATTAATCAATTTATTGTTAGGCTTTATGTGTAGCATCCACCATACATGTCCCTGGGAAAAACCTTCCTACATCTTTGGTGAGCTAAAACTGCAGAATCTGGAGGAGGTTCATGCAAACATGTGGAACACATGCAAATCTTCACATAGACAGTAACTTAAAGGAATAGAAAATGCAAAGTAAATACATGCATGGGTTGGTAGCTTGTAATAGTGAGAGCCTATAAGAAAAGTTTCAGACATGTTTAACCATTTAAGAAAGTTGTGAGCGTTTTTGTATCGCTGCTCTCATGCCACCAGGAGGCTGCCATGGTGCCTGTTGGAAGGGCAATGTGTGACGTCATTTGGGTGCAAGGCTGAGTGTATACTTCAGTACTGAAGGGGCAAAGTGAAAAAAGTCTACTTAGGTGACAATGTTGATTTTTTTTTCTCCACTATACATCTGAAATACATCTGAGTGTATTAATGAGCTGCAACCCTGACTTATGGACAAATCTGACCTCTTTACCTGTAAAACAAGGCTGAAACTGTGTGTTATACCATGCTCTCGACTCATTCATGAAATACTTCATCAAGACGTCCCCAGGCTAGCCTACCGTAATTACCATAGTAGGCAGTCCAATCCCCACGGCAATGCAGAAAATGGGTAAACAAACACTGCTTTACTATACAGGATTCATGTCAACATTACAGGAAGATGCACTTGTATGAAAAAAAGGCGGAAATTTTGCAAGAAACACCCGAGCTGCTGGGACAGTATGGGTTTATTTGGTAAAATTCATACATGTAAAAGATTCAAGGAGTTTGTCAGATGCACAGTAAGGAACATGTCCTCATGCACAATGAAACTTTAATTTGCTGTTCACCATGAATGCCAAATTGCAACAATAAATAGTTGGAAGAAATAATACAAAGTAAAAGCAATATAGTGCAAAATAAAAGCAGTATAATACAAAATAAAAGTAATATAGTACAAAATAAAGGTAAAATAGGCAGTATAATACAAAAATAAGACAATCATAGAACATAGCAGCGAAAAAGGGCAGTAGTGTGCAAACATGTGCGAATGTAAACAGTCAAGGACAGTTTACAAGGAGGAAGTCCATGATTATAGACTCCTGTCAGCTGTTCAAGAGTCTAATGGCATTTGGAAAGAAAGAGTTCTTTAATTTGACAGTCCTACATTTCACACTTCTGTACCTCCAGCCTGAGGGTAGAAGTGTGAACAGTCCTTGCTGGGGATGGGTGGGGTCCTTGAGAGTGGAGGCAGCTCTCCTGTGGACTCTGTGGTGGTAGATGCTCTGCAGAGAGGGCAGTGGAGTTCTGGTGATCCTCTCAGCAGTCTTCACCACTCTCTGCAGGCATTTGTGGTCCATAGCTGTAGTGCTGCTGTACCGCACGGTGAAGCAGCTGGTCAGAATGCTTTCAGTCGCGCAGCTGTAGAAGTTGCTGAGGATCTTGGGTGACATACCAAACTTCCTTAGAAAGTACAGCTGCAGGTACAGTATAAATAGCACTGTCAAGTTGTGTCAGTTTTGTTTGGTTATTTCTGTGCAATTTCCCCAACTTGAATAAAGGATTGTGGCATCTGGTGGAGGTTTAGGGTAACTGGACTTCACTCAAAGGATTCGACAAGACAACTGTTTCTGTTTCCTCTTTTTCCTCTCTTTTTATTAAAGTTCAAGGCACATCCATAAAATTGCAATGGCAGGTAGATGGTAGAAACAGTTAACAGGTCTTTAGCACTAAGTCTTTAGTTCTCTCTTTAGCTCTCAACACTTTTCCTTTACCCCTCCTAGAACTGCCACCTTATTGTGGTGGAGGGGTTTGTGTGCTTGAATGATCCTAGGAGCCATGTTATCGGGGGCATTATGCCCCTGTCAGGGTTTCCCAAGGCAGACAGGTCCTAGGTGACAGGCCAGACCAAGAGCAGTTCACCAAAACCCCTATGGATAAAAAAAAAAAAAAAAAAAAAAAAAAAGAGGACCGTGACGTTGCCCGGTATGACGCAGCCAGGGCCCCACCCTGGAGCCAGGCCCAGGGTTGGGGCTCGTATGCGAGCGCTTGGTGGCCGGGCCTTTGCCCATGGGGCCCGGCCGGGCTTAGCCCGAAGAGGTGACGTGGGCCCGACCTCCTGTGGGTTCACCACCCACAGAGGTAGCAGTAGGGGACTGGTGCAGTGTGAATTGGGTGGCATTCGAAGGCAGGGGCCTCGACGACCTGATCCCCGGACACAGCGGCTGGCTGTTGGGACATGGACATGTCACTTCGCTGGGGGGGAAAGAGCCTGAGCTTGTGCGGGAGGTTGAGAGGTACCGGCTAGAGATAGTTGGGCTCACCTCCACGCACGGCTTGGGCTCTGGAACCCAGCTCCTCGAGAGGGGCTGGACTCTCCACTTCTCTGGAGTCGCCCGTGGTGAGCGGCGGCAGGCTGGTGTGGGCTTGCTTATAGCTCCCCAGCTCAGCCACCATGTGTTGGAGTTTACCCCAGTGGACGAGAGGGTCGCCTCTCTACGCCTTTGGATTGGGGAGAGGGCTCTTGCTGCTGTTTGTGCCTATGGCTCAAATAGCAGCATAGAGTATCCGGCCTTCTTGGACTCCCTGGGAGAGGTACTGAGGGGTGCTCAGACTGGGGACTCCATTGTGCTACTGAGGGACTTCAATGCTCACGTGGGCAACGACAGTGACACCTGGAGTGGCGTGGTTGGGAGGAATGGCCTCCCCGATCTGAACCTGAGTGGTGTTTTGTTATTGGACTTCTGTGCTAGTCATGGTTTGTCCATAACGAACACCATGTTCGAGCATAGGGGTGTCCATAAGTGCACATGGCACCAGGACACCTTAGGTCAGAGGTCGATGATAGACTTTGTAGTCGTTTTATCTGATCTCCGGCCCTATGTCTTGGACACTCGGGTGAAGAGAGGGGCTGAGCTGTCAACTGATCACCACCTAGTGGTGAGTTGGATCCGCTGGCGGAGGAGGAAGCCGGACAGACCTGGCAGGCCCAAACGTATGGTGAGGGTCTGCTGGGAACGTCTGGTCGAGCACTCTGTTGGGGAAGTCTTTAACTCCCACCTCCGGGAAAGCTTTTCCCAGCTTCCGAGGGAGGCGGGAGACATTGAGTCTGAGTGGACCATGTTCTCTACCTCCATTGTGGACGCAGCTGTTCGGAGCTGTGGCCGCAAGGTCTCCGGTGCCTGTCGTGGCGGCAATCCCTGAACCCGGTGGTGGACACCAGAAGTAAGGGATGCCGTCAAGCTGAAGAAGGAGTCCTATTGGGCCATATTGACCTCCAGGACTCCTGAGGCAGCTGACGGGTATCGGCAGGCCAGGCGTGCTGCAGCTCGGGCAGTTGCGGAGGCAAAAACTTGGAACTGGGAGGAGTTTGGGGAGGCCATGGAGAAGGACTATCGGTCGGCCTCAAAGAAATTCTGGCAAACCGTCCGGCGCCTCAGGAGGGGGAAGCAGTACTCTGCCAACACTGTTTACAGTGCAGGTGGGGAGCTGTTGACCTCGACTGGGGACATTGTCGGGCGGTGGAAGGAATACTTTGAGGATCTCCTCAATCCCACCGTCATGTCATCCACTGAGGAGACTGAGGCTGATGACTCAGAGGTGGACTCGTCCATTACACAAGCCGAAGTCACTGAAGTGGTTTGCAAGCTCCTCGGTGGCAAGGCACCGGGGGTGGACGAGATCCGCCCTGAGTATCTCAAGTCTCTGGATGTTGTGGGGCTGTCTTGGTTGACACGCCTCTGCAACATCGCGTGGCAGTCAGGGACAGTGCCTCTGGAGTGGCAGACTGGGGTGGTGGTCCCTCTTTTTAAGAAAGGGGACCGGAGAGTGTGCTCCAATTATAGGGGAAATCACACTTCTCAGCCTCCCAGGGAAAGTTTACTCCAGGGTACTGGAGAGGAGAATTCAACCAATAGTCGAACCTCGGATCCAGGAGGAACAATGCGGTTTTCGTCCTGGTCGCGGAACACCGGACCAGCTCTATACCCTTCATAGGGTGCTCGAGGGTTCATGGGAGTTTGCCCAACCAGTCCACATGTGCTTTGTGGATCTGGAGAAGGCATTCGACCGTGTCCCCTGTGGTATTCTGTGGGGGGTGCTTTGGGAGTATGGGGTTCGGGGTTCTTTGCTAAGGGCTGTCCGGTCCCTGTACGAATGGAGCAGGAGTCTGGTTCACATTGCCGGCAGTAAGTTGGACCTGTTCCCAGTACATGTTGGACTCTGGCAGGGCTGCCCTTTGTCACCGGTTCTGTTCATAATTTTTATGGACAGAATTTCTAGGTGCAGCCAGGGGCCGGAAGGAATCCTGTTTGGGAACCACAGGATTTCATCTCTGCTTTTTGCGGATGATGTTGTCCTGTTGGCTTCTTCAAACCAGGACCTTCAGCATGCACTGGGGCGGTTTGCAGTCGAGTGTGAAGCGGCTGGGATGAGAATCAGCACCTCCAAGTCCGAGACCATGGTTCTCAACCGGAAAAGGGTGGCTTGTCCTCTCCAGGTTGGTGGAGAAGTCCTGCCTCAAGTGGAGGAGTTTAAGTATCTCAGGATCTTGTTCACGAGTGAGGGAAGGATGGAGCGCGAGATCGACAGGCAGATCGGTGCAGCCTCCGCAGTGATGCGGTCGCTTTACCGGTCCGTCATGGTGAAGAAGGAGCTGAGCCAAAAGGCGAAGCTCTCAATTTACCGGTCGATCTACGTTCCGACTCTCACCTATGGTCATGAGCTTTGGGTAATGACCGAAAGAACAAGATCGCAGATACAAGCGGCCGAAATGAGTTTCCTTCTCAGGGTGGCTGGGCGCTCCCTTAGAGATAGGGTGAGAAGCACAGTCACTTGGGAGGAGCTCGGAGTAGAGCCGCTGCTCCTCCACATCGAGAGGAATCAGCTGAGGTGGCTTGGGCATCTTTATCGGATGCCTCCTGGACGCCTCCCTGGGGAGGTGTTCCAGGCATGTCCCCCCGGGAGGAGGCCCCGGGGAAGACCCAGGACACGCTGGAGGGACTATGTCTCTCGGCTGGCCTGGGAACGCCTCGGTGTTCTTCCCGAGGAGCTGGCCGAGGTGTCTGGGGAAAGGGAAGTTTGGGCTTCCCTGCTTAGACTGCTGCCTCCGCGGCCCGGTCCCGGATAAAGCGGAAGAAGACGAGACTTTTCCTTTAGCTTTGTCTTTAATTTTCTCTTTAGGTGAAAAACCTTTGAAAAAAAATTTTATTTATATATATATATATATATATATATATATAAAAAACACACAGAGATTATTAACAGTTAAAATGCGATGCTTCTGTGCAAAATATGCATACATGCACTATGCAAATATGCCTTAAATACTTATGCAAAATAGACATATGAGAATAAATATTTTAAACTACAAACCAGATGACACTTAAATATGACTGTAGAAAAATAAAGATTTAACTACTTAGTATACACATTAAAATTACAAGGAAATAAACTACCAGAAGAACCAATACAACTACACAAGCCATAGCAGTACACTCAATTTGGCCATTCACAGCTTCTTTAAGTAGCCCACAAATCCACTGCAACTATCAATACCATATAATGCAGATAAATATTGCAATGAAGGAATCTGTGCCCAAGTTTATACTTAACCACACAAACAATCAATAAGACACCAACAATGGAGTACAAACACTACACTGCGTGTATTCAAATAGAAAGCCCAACACTGTTGCACGGCCACGCATTGTCAAAGCAAATACCAACCAAACACAGAGATGCAGCACAATAAACAATTTCAACATTAAGTAAAGCAGAACAAAATACAAATGCTTACCAGCTGCCTCTCCAGTTTCCCAAATGCCACATTTGCACAGTGTTTGTGTTAGGACTAGGACTGTTTTGGCCTCTAGAGGCCGCTGTTATTTCCTTTTCATGTCGTGTTTATTTTGGCCTCTAGAGGCCGCCACTGTTCCTGTGTTTTGTGTTTGTGTTAATTGCCTAATTATCTTCACCTGTGTCCTTAATTAGTTTGTCTATTTATACCCCTGAGTTCAGTCCTCTTGTCACGGAGTCTTTGTGCTGTTATGTTTATCTCCAGTTTCCTTTGTACTGTGTTTTTTGATCTTCTTAGCTTTTGAATTTTTGCACTTTGCTTTTCTTTTGGATTATACTCTTTGGTTTTTTTTTGTCTTTTGTTTTGCCCTGTATATAGTGTATATAGTTTAAATAAACCTTTTGATTCTTTTTCTACTTCCGCCTCACGCCTCTGCATTTGAGTCATCCCCCTGGTGGCCTAGTGGGGGTTTGCTGGATTATCACACCAACGAACCAGGTTCGAATCCCAGCAAAACCCTAACAGAAAGACTCCGTCATGACCGACTCAGCAGAGGCTGCTTCAACTGTCTACCCGGCCAACCTTCAGGGAATTATGGCAGCTTTGACACGCTTCGGAGCGACCATGGACGCTCATGGACGTACGCTCACCAGCCAACGTGAGGCCCTCGCTCGCCACGAGGAACTGCTTCAGCAAATTGGGAAAACCCTGGCACAGCTGACATCTCTGCCTGCATCTCCTGCTCCTGATCCAGTTCCTGCTCCTGATCCAGCTCCCACTCCTGCTCCAATGCCTCCTGCAATGCTGCCTTCTTCACCTCGCGAACCCAGCCTTCCTGCACCACAGAGGTATGACGGCAAGCACAGTGAGTGCCGAGAGTTCCTTACCCAGTGTCAACTCACCTTTGAGCTTCAGCCTACCACCTACACTACGGATCGCCGCAAGATTGCCTTTGTGATCACCTTATTAGCTGGTAAGGCGCGAGCCTGGGCTACTGCTATCTGGCAAAGACAGGGACCTGAGTGCTTTGATTTCCAGCTGTTTTCTGAAGAGATGCTTCGGGTCTTCGATCAGGCAGACATCAGTACCGACGCAGCCCGAAAGCTCATGTCCATCCGGCAAGGAGGAAGCGTCGCAGATTACGCCATCTCGTTCCGAACACTCGCAGCAGTAAGTGGATGGAACGAGACTGCCCTGGTGTCAGCCTTCCACCATGGTCTGTCTGACCCCATCAAGGACGGTCTGGCCTCTATTGGATGCCCAAGTGACCTCGAAACCCTCATCTCACATGCTATTCGTCTGGACAACAGGATGAGAGAACGCCACCAAGCCTTGAGCCCCCCCAGCCTCCCTACCTCTACCTGGAGACCGTCTACCTCCTTCAGTGACTGTCCAGAACCCATGCAAGTGGGTCGTACTCGCCTCTCCGCATCTGAGAGGGAGCGCAGAAGGAGGGACAAGTGCTGCATCTACTGTGGCAAGCCTGGTCACTTCCGAGCATCATGTCCCGAACTCTTGGGAAAAGGACCGCCCCGTCCAGCCGAGGGAGGGTTGTGACGGGGCCTACCCTCTCTCCCGGACTCCCTGGCCAAGGAATCTACATCCCGGTCTCCATCTCCTGGGGTGAGTCTGTCCACTCTTGTCAAGCTTTGATAGACTCAGGGGCGGCTGGGAACTTTATGGATATTCACTTCGCCCAAAGCATCAATATTCCGACTGCACCTCTTGAAGTCCCACTGTCTGTGTCTGCCCTCGATGGCCAAGCGTTAGGTGATGGAAGAGTCACCCAAGTTACTTCTCCAGTTTTCCTCCAGTCTCAAGGTCACAAGGAAGAAATATCCCTGCACCTGATTCCTTCACCTGAGTTCCCAGTTATTCTAGGCCTTCCTTGGCTTACTCGCCACAACCCTCGCATAGACTGGGTAACAAGCCAGGTTGTGGAATGGGGCCCTGCATGCCATGCCTCTTGTCTGCTCTCTAGCTCCCCTGTGTCTCCTGCCGAGCCCCCTGATCTCACCGAGTTATCTCAAGTTCCCACAGAGTACTGGGATCTCAAGGAGGTATTCAGCAAGAGCAGGGCCGCCGTTCTTCCTCCGCACCGGGCCTACGACTGTGCCATCGACTTGCTCCCTGGGACTACCCCTCCTCGTGGCAGACTGTTTTCACTCTCTCAGCCAGAACGCAAGGCCATGGAGGAATACCTCAAAGATGCCCTGGTCTCTGGGTTTATTCGACCCTCCACTTCACCTGCTGGAGCCGGCTTCTTCTTTGTCGGCAAGAAGGATGGGGGGCTCCGACCATGTATTGATTACAGGGGCCTGAATAAGATCACTGTGCGCAACCGATATCCCCTTCCGCTGATGTCCACAGCTTTCGACCTGCTCCAAGGCGCCACCGTCTTCACCAAGTTGGACCTACGGAACGCATACCACCTCATCCGTATCCGACAGGGAGACGAGTGGAAGACTGCCTTTAACACCCCGTCTGGGCACTACGAATACCAGGTGATGCCCTTCGGACTCACCAACGCACCAGCTGTTTTTCAGGCCCTAATCAATGACGTCTTAAGGGACATGATTAACCTATACGTTTTTGTCTACCTCGATGACATCCTTATCTTTTCCAAGACCGTGCAGGAGCACCGCCACCATGTCCGCCAGGTTCTCCAGAGGCTGCTACAGAACAATCTGTTCGCCAAGGCCCAGAAATGCGAATTTCATGTTCCCGAGGTCTCCTTTCTGGGATTTATTGTACGGACAGGCCAACTCCAAATGGACCCTGCCAAGACCCTGGCCGTCCGGAATTGGCCTACTCCCAAGTCCGTTAAGGAGGTTCAGCGGTTCTTAGGATTCGCTAACTTCTACCGCAAGTTCATCAGGAACTTCAGTTCTGTGGCAGCACCCATGTCAGACCTCACCAAAGGGACAGGTGGATCTTATGGCTGGTCTCCTCAGGCAGAAAAGGCGTTCAAAGACCTCAAGGACCGCTTCTGCACGGCACCCATTCTGGTTCTCCCGGACACCTCCCAACCATTCATCGTGGAGGTGGACGCCTCGGACAGTGGTGTCGGCGCGGTGCTCTCTCAACGTTCAGAAGGAAAGCTGCACCCCTGCGCTTACTTCTCCCACCGCCTGAGTCCTGCTGAGTCCCGGTACGATGTGGGGGATCGAGAACTGCTAGCGGTCAAACTGGCCCTTGAGGAGTGGAGGCACTGGCTGGAGGGAGCACAACATCCATTCCTGGTTTGGACTGACCACAAGAACCTGGAGTACCTCCAGCAAGCCAAGAGACTGAACCCTCGACAGGCTAGGTGGGCCCTGTTTTTCAGTCGGTTTGACTTCACCCTCTCATACCGCCCCGGCTCCAAGAACACCAAACCTGACGCACTGTCCAGACTGTTCTCTGCCACTAACAGGGAGAATGAAGTCGGGCCTATTATCCCTGTGTCCCGGATTGTGGCCCCTGTCCGCTGGGGTATTGAGGAGGCTGTCCGACGAGCCCAACGCCAGGACCCCGGTCCTGGGACGGGGCCACCAGGCCTCTTGTACGTCCCACATCAAGCCCGGGCCAAGGTTCTCCAGTGGGGTCACTCTTCCCCTCTCACCGCCCACCCGGGAGCTCGGAGGACCCTGGACTTCCTGAAAAGACGCTTCTGGTGGCCTAACATGGAGAAGGAAGTAAGGTCATTTGTCCTGTCCTGTGAGGTTTGCACCAGAACCAAGAACCCACGACAGCGTCCCCAGGGTCTCCTGCATCCTCTGACCATTCCCCGGCGTCCCTGGTCCCACGTGGCAGTCGACTTTATCACGGGTCTCCCTGAGTCACAAGGTAACACGGTCATTTTGGTCTTAGTTGACAGATTCTCCAAGGCCTGCCGCTTCATACCACTGTGCAAACTCCCCTCTGCTCTTGAAACTGCGAAA
The DNA here is from genome assembly GCF_027579695.1 of Neoarius graeffei. Lineage (NCBI taxonomy): Eukaryota > Metazoa > Chordata > Actinopteri > Siluriformes > Ariidae > Neoarius > Neoarius graeffei. The sequence goes on along the minus strand of NC_083576.1, from coordinate 33,597,298 downwards.
CTTTTGTTTAATCATGTCTTCCGAGTCTTTGGTCTTCCACAGGACATCGTCTCAGACCGAGGGCCCCAGTTCTCCTCCCGAGTGTGGCACGGGTTCTGCAAGGTCATCGGAGCCACTGCCAGCCTCTCCTCTGGGTTTCACCCACAGTCCAATGGTCAGACGGAGAGGCTCAACCAGGACCTGGAAACCACCCTGCGAGGCCTGGCTATGGATAACCCGACATCGTGGAGCACCTGGCTGCCATGGGCGGAGTACGCCCACAACACCCTGCAGTCATCGGCCACCAAGCTGTCGCCATTCCAGTGCCAATTCGGGTTCCAGCCACCTCTGTTCCCGGACCAGGAGGAGGACGCGGGGGTGCCCTCGGTCAACCAATATGTGAGACGGTGTCGCAAGACCTGGAGCAAGGTCAGGAAGACCCTCATACAGACCTCCAGAACCAACCAGACTCAGGCCAACCGCCATAGAAGACCTGCACACGCTTTCCGCCCTGGGCAGCGTGTTTGGCTGTCCACTAAGGACCTTCCACTGCGGGTGGAGAACCGCAAGCTTGCTCCTCGCTACATTGGCCCCTTCAAGGTGGTGCGCAGGGTGAACCCTGTCTCCTACCGGCTCCAGTTGCCCCGGACTCTGAGGATCAACCCCACTTTCCATGTTTCCCTGTTACGGCCCGTACTGACGTCTACGTATGCCCCTGCCCCTAGGAACCCCCCACCCCCCCGCATCTTCCAGGGGCAGACTGTGTTCACTGTGAATCGCCTGCTTGACTCCCGCTGGGTCCGCGGCGGGTTGCAATATCTGGTGGACTGGGAGGGCTATGGTCCTGAGGAGCGCTGCTGGGTTCCTGCTCGGGATGTCCTTGATAAAGAACTATGTCGGGACTTCCATTCGGCCCATCCGGATCGCCCTGGGAACGTCAGGAGACGCTCCTAGAGGGGGGGGGTCCTGTTAGGACTAGGACTGTTTTGGCCTCTAGAGGCCGCTGTTATTTCCTTTTCATGTCGTGTTTATTTTGGCCTCTAGAGGCCGCCACTGTTCCTGTGTTTTGTGTTTGTGTTAATTGCCTAATTATCTTCACCTGTGTCCTTAATTAGTTTGTCTATTTATACCCCTGAGTTCAGTCCTCTTGTCACGGAGTCTTTGTGCTGTTATGTTTATCTCCAGTTTCCTTTGTACTGTGTTTTTTGATCTTCTTAGCTTTTGAATTTTTGCACTTTGCTTTTCTTTTGGATTATACTCTTTGGTTTTTTTTTGTGTTTTGTTTTGCCCTGTATATAGTGTATATAGTTTAAATAAACCTTTTGATTCTTTTTCTACTTCCGCCTCACGCCTCTGCATTTGAGTCATCCCCCTGGTGGCCTAGTGGGGGTTTGCTGGATTATCACACCAACGAACCAGGTTCGAATCCCAGCAAAACCCTAACAGTTTGCTCAAGTAGGTCAGAAGCACAACAGTTTTAAAGTAACTCTTACTAGTCTCCCACCACCCCACAACTAATCAGCTGATTAACACACCTATGAGCCTTCAGTTTGCAGCTCACACTCAGCTGCAACGAGCCCAGCTGCCATTGATAATCAGCTAACTAGCAATGCTTGTTCCAGCCAATCAGCTGAGTTGCAGTGATCTCACATTCAAACACTTTTTTTCCCAGTTTTCTAAACACATTTTTCTCCTGTGCTTCCCAAATGTAAACAAACACCATTAAAAACCAGTTTGACTTTACACCTCCCACTCGACCTTGGCAGTAAATATACTGATAAGGTCACTACTTCGAAGTCAAACCAATCAGTGACCATCTTGCTCTTTTACAGATGAGGTAAGCATCAGCAACTTTCTGTGCAACCCTTCTCCCTTTAATGACCCAGGCCTTTCTCCTCATCTTGATTAGGGTCCCAGCCACTCCATCATGTCCTTCACCATGAGACTCCCGAGCAACCAATGTGGACAACCACGAGTCACAAGGCAAGAGTGGGACAGCAGCATGGTCTTCTTTGAAGCTCTGCACTCTTCCTCCGCAGACAAGGAGTCTGGTGCTCTGATCTTTGAAGACCACAAGCCGTTCTATCATGGTGCTGGGGAAGTTGGCACCCTCTTGTGCAGCAAGGAAAAGGTCAGTCATTGCTTCTTTTCTTTCCCTGACAGGATACCGCTTGATGGGACCTCCTCCCACGTTGACCTTTTGAGGGCTCGGCTTGGTCCAAGGAACCTTTTTGCTGCCCTCCAGACCCAGGCGATGGTTTTCACAAGTTTAGACGGTCACTGAATCACCTTACATCAACAAGGCTCTGAATTGCAGACCCTGATGGCCCACGACCAGCTGGAGTATGGTCATGGTCTTGATCTGGAGCTTGCTTCATAGCCTGGGCCCTTGTTAGTGCAGCCACAAAAGCTTTCTTCTGCAGCCTGTTGATGACCTCTCTGGCAGCAATTTCCTTTGCGGATTTTATTGGCCACTCACAGGTAGGCTCAAGAACTTTGGACCAGTCTGTCACTCAGTCCTCATCCAGGTCTTTTGGGCCTCCGCCTCTCGTGATCAGGTCTGCGATGTTCTGAGGCCCAGGGACCCACCACCAGTCCTGGACTTGTGAGTTGCTTTGGATCTCTCCAATCCACAAAGAAAGTTTGATAGTCATAGCTCTCCCTCTGGATTGCACCCAGGACAGTCTGGCTGTCAACGAAATGGAACCATTTCTCAACCTTGATCCTGCAGTATGTCTCAAAGTACCTTCTCAGACAGGAGGCAAAAATGGCTCCACAGACTCCTGCCTTCACCGGGTCACCCTTCTGGTCTAAGGGGGTCAGCTTTGCTTTTGATTCCGCCAGCCTCACAATGGGACCTTGGCCAGAGTGCCACCTCAGGTACATCACTGCACTGTATGCATGCTCACTTCCATCTGAGAATGTGACTGCAAGTGGCTCATCTGCACAAGATGGTCGAGTTAAGGCTCTGGAAAACTTGACACTGCTGAGCTGGACATACTCCTCAAAGAGCTCAATTGCATCTTCCCTCAGGCCATCCAACAGAGCTGCATCCCATGTGTCTTTAGTGGAGGGACTGTTACTTTTGGCTTCTTGGCATGCTCTACGTACCAGAATGGCTCCTTTCTGCTTTGGAGGAGTGACAAGGCCACCAGAATCATACAGTCCAGCCACTTGACTGAGCAGCTCCCTTCTTGTTAAGGGATTTGGAGTCTGAGATCGCACTTCCTCTTGGAGCAGATTCTGACCAAGTCACATCTTTCTTTTGGAGAAGTTGATTGAGGACATGACATGAAGCTTGTCTTCCTCAACAATGTAACAGAGGCCGAGTGCTTTGTCGTCATCGCCCATCTGATTGGGGAGGACAATGATTCCAGCTTTGGCTCTTGCTCGATCATCCTGTTCTTCCTGAGACTCTTGCCTCCCACTTTGCCCAGAGAACACCCATGGTTTTAGCTGAAATCCTCCAGCCTTAAGGATGTGCTCCACGTTGGTGGCAGTGACTTTTAGGCGATTGAGGTCATTATCCGAGGTAAGCAGGTCATCGACATAGTTGTCTTGCTGGAGTACACGTCGCTCTTGTTCAAGGTGCATGAACTGAGGAAGGTTAGTTGTCTCCTGCATAGCAAGCTGTGCAATGCATCCTGCTGGCTTGTCCCCAATGTTCACCCTTGTGATGGCATACACTCCTAGCTCCTCATCTTCAGAGTCTCGCCAAAGGAACCTATGTAGATGTACTTCACATTCTTCAAGCCAGACAGAGTTGTACATTTTTTTTATGTCACCTAAAGCAACAAAACACTCCACTTCTGAATCTCAGTAGAACAGCAAGAATGGGGTTGAGGACGTCTGGGCCCTTCATCAGCATATCATTCAGGCTCACACCTCTGAACTTTTGACTGCTGTTCCAGACGAGCCTTACTGGGGTTGTGATGGAGTGGGGATTTGGTGCTATAAGGTGACTCACATACCACACTGGCCCAGTCCAGCTGGAGATGATGTCGTCAGACAACTTGACTGCAGCTCCTCAGGAGACCATGTCATGCACCTGAGAGGCATGGGCTGCTTTCCATTTGGGCTTCTTGGCAAGATGGTGTTCTATTCTGAGGAATGTAGCCTCCACAGCTGCCCTGTTTGGGAGTGAAGCTGGGTCTTCTAGCCAGGGGTATTTGGCATGCCAGTGCGGGTCCTTGCTGTGGTGGTCACTTGTGATGTATGTGAGCCCCCCTCTCACTACTAACTCCCGCTCCTATGCAAGGGTCATTTCTTTGCCACCTGGCTGACAGTTTCCACAGTGGCAGCCTCCACATCTTGGCTCGCAGACAGCACCGATACTATCCCACCTCCACCACTCCAGGAAGTCTCGGCAGGTGGTCAAAGTTGTGGACTCCTGGACTTCGTGGTAAAACCGGGTGACTGGTGGCTGCTGCTCAGGAAGCTTGGAAGGGAGTTCTTCATACTTGATGGCAGCTGTCCTCATTGACCTGGCAAAGCGTGTGCCTGATGTGTGGGCTGACACGGCAACATCTTCGAACAGGTCAGGGTGGGTCCCTCCAACTGTCTTCCCCAATGGTCCATCCCAGAGCACAAGATCTCCAATGACTCTGATCCGCTGTGGTGCCAGCTTGCCCTCTCTGTGGCTTATCAGAAGGTCAATCATCTTGGGTCTTTCAAGTTCTCTTATTGGTACATCAGGGAAGAAACGTTGCAGTTGCTGTGCTGTTACACCTTTGTGGATGTCTGCTATGTGGTCAAGTCCATAGCAGACCAACTGGTGTGATTGCAGGGTGCCATTTGGGGTCTTCACTCTGATCTTCAGCAGATACCTCCTTGTCTCCACATGGAACTTCATGCCCCCAACACCGTGGATGACAAGGGTCATCTCCTCACTCCGAAGGTTCAGTCTCCCTGCTGCCTTGTGAGTGATATAGTTCGTAGCCGATGCTAGGTCAATCAGAGTGCCAATCTTTTGTCCAGCATTTGTGGTCACTTCAAGGAGCATCATGATGACCGGAAGCTCTTGCAGGCCATGTTGTGTGAGGAGGCTTGAATGCTTAGTGGCTGCACGGAGTGTCCTTGAGGCAGAATTGGAGAAGACATCGACACTGCTTTGCCAGTTCTACAGGGAGCTTGCTGATGAAGTCCTCTTGGTCAGCAGTATATCCCTTCCTTTCTGCTTTGGGGTGATCACTCCTCTTCAAGGCAGCAGTATTCTTCACGGTGGCATTGAAGCACAGATAGTAGTAGTGCTCAGGGCGACGTCCATCCTTGCAGTCAGGGTGCTTGCACAGGTAAGTTGGTTTACAGAATGCTTGGCCATCATGAAGTTTGACACATCTCTCACATGCCTCTAGCTTCTTGACAGCGGTGTTCTTTTCTGCTGGCTTCAGGGCCCAGAACTGTTTGCAGACGTACAGCTTTTGTCGATGCTTTCCATCACCGCAGACGACGCATCCAGCAGGCGCATCATTGGACTTGGTGGCCCTGGTCCTTGCATGCCTTGGTTCAGGTCTCCCTTCCCTCTTTGGCTCCTCCTCCTTCAAATGTTCAAGCTGCTCATAGATGGCTTCTTGCTCCTTGAGGAAGGCCAACAGACTATTGAATCTGTTACTTGGGACCATGGCATTCTTGCTATCTGCTGCATGCACAAGCCACTCCTTCAGGATTTCAGGGAGCTTAATTTCAATGGACTTGGTGACTAGTGGATTTTTGATTGCTCCTGTGTCTCCAAGTTCACTTAAATCTTGCGGTGCCTTCTCAACTGTTTGAATCATCTCCACTATTTTCCATGGTTGGTGGTTCTTAACAGCTGGCATTCTCTGTACTTCCTCCACAATCTCAATGGCAATGGTAGTCTGATTCCCGAAGCGGTTGTCCAGAATGCGGAAGATATCATCTGCTTCCTGGTAGCTTGTGAGCCTCAGGTCCCTGGTGATTTTTTCCTCTAGGCTATCCAGCAATTGGAATTTCTTCACTTCTTTGGAGCCTGAGGGTTCACCTTGCTTTTGCAGGGCTTCCCAATCCTTCCTCCACCTGTGGAAGTCACGGTGTTGCCAGAGAATTTGGGGAGAGCAGTTGGCTTCAATCTGATGACAGGCACGAGTGCATTTTGGGAGACAGGGGTGCCGACTTGACGCTGCTCATCTTTCAGCTTCACACAAATAAAGTCAGCTTTCCTGGATACAAGTGCTGGGATTTTCTCATTGAGATCCTTCAATCGGTGCTGGAGGTCTTGCTTCTGTTCAGATGGAGTCCACCGCTTCCACCACTCAAAGGACTCTTTTGCCGCTTTTGTGAGGTCTTGAAGGTGACCAAGCAGGAACTCGTAGCCCTCCAGCCTACCATTGAGGTCCACTGCAGCGGCCTGCTTGCTCTCTGCTTCAGCCACTTGGAGTGTGGTGAGCACCTCAGATTCTGCAGCGTTGGACCACAGCACGTCTTGGAGTAGACCTTTGATTTCATTCACTTTTTCTTTGCACTCACCAGCCATCTTTTCTAGGTCAACTTTTTGATGTTTGGATAACACTGCATCCTCTTCAGTGCCCAGCTGAAGTGCTCTTTGTCTGCAAGGAGTTTGGCTTCCATATAATCATTGGCCTCCCATACTCTTTCTGCTGCTTTTGTGATGGCATTGAATGCATCTTCCAGGTCTGACACCGACTTGTCCTGGTAGGTCCTCAGCAAGGAGTTGGTCATGTGGGTGAATGCCCTCTTCGCCACCATCCGGTCCTTCTTCAGATCAACGGTCTGTGACATCTTCCCCTCTGCAGGTCGTGCGGGTGACAAGGTCAGTGCTTTCTTTTTGCTTTCCTCTTGTTGGATTTTAACTCATTTCTTTTTTCAGGCTCCAGCAGAGACTCAGATTGTTGGCGCGCCCGCGTCTAAGACTCACCATTTCGAATAATGAACGCATTGTCGAGAGGGGCAGGGGCCAATATGGACGCGAGCATTTTATACCCTATTTGGAACGTTTTGTGGCATATTACAGAGCCTCCAAGATTTCGCGATGTTGCGATTTGCAACTTCAATGCAAATTCAACCAATCCCCGGCGAATTCAGGGCAGTGTTGCAATTATATCCAATCACCGCAACTTTCCTGCAAATTTGACCAATCGTTGGCATTGTCTTGAGGTGATGTCGACAAACTACCTTCTGCTTTACTTCCAGTGTTGCCAGATTGGGCAGTTTCCCGCCCAGTTGGGGGGTTTCAAGTGCATTTTGGCGGGTTTTGAACATATTTTGGGCTGGAAAACGGCAGCAGTATCTGGCAACACTGCTTACTTCCGTATTTCTGTTCAAGAGAAGCAGCATGCACGAGTCAGTGTTTATATAGGCTTAAATTCTGTTACTGAAAGTGTGTTATGTTTACAGTGAAGGACTGTGTGCACTTACATTATTTTTTTACTTAAAACAAGAAATTAATGGATGACATTTTTGCCAAAATGGTATTTTATTTTCCATTGTTTAGGCAGCTTCAGCATCATATTGTGAGATTCTGTTCAAATTGTTTTTCTTCTTCTATGAAGCCTGAGCCATTTATTTTATTAGTTTATAATTATTTTAGTCTTCAGGAGAGACTGCCTGCACACAGTACTAGTATTAATAGTTTCTTACATGAAAGCTGAGGCATTTATATTCTATTTTAAGGTAACTTCATGTTGTGCTGTGTGGTTCTATGCACTTTAACTTTTGAACCAACAGGTGCATTTGGATAAGTAAAGCCTATTTTTTTCTGCATTTTTGTAGTCCTGGGAATCTTTTATATTGGTAAAGTTGTTTATAAGACCATTTCTCAGTGTCTGTTTTTTTAATCAATAGTTTTTCAGTAATAACTTAATATTTAACACATCACTCAATTTTAATCACAAAAAGAGAAAATCGCAACAATTTCTCGCAACTTTCACTTCCTCCCGCAATGTAATCGCAACAAAAACCTAAAAAAACACCGCAACTTTCATCGCAATTTTTTGGAAAAACCCATGCAACAGACATTTTAGCCCGCAACAATCACAAAAAAGGCCCCCGAAATCCTAAGGGGACTGGTATTACTTGACTTCATGGTCTCAATATCGAAAATCTTGCACAAATATGCACCTTCCAACATAATTATCTGGATATTCAACAGATTTCAGCATCGGATGAATTTGTTTTGACCGCCGCCATATTGAATATATGTCGGACCCGTTCGTGTATTTATGCCACCCCGTTTGTAACCTCCCAAGCAAGTAAAACCTGATCAAAGTCTTTTGCTAGGTGGCGTCTTACGGTCTATGTATGAATATTCGAAAGAGACAAGAAAACATGGATAAGAAAAAATACATCTATTTTGTCATTCTTCAGCAGAGATTAGGTACATTCACCTGAAAAAAAACTGATACCCCTGATACCCAAGGTAATTAGTCATACTACATTTACAACAACACTACTGCAACATCTACTACAATTACTAATACTACTACCACCACCACCACCGGTGACTACTACTATAGACCTACACCAAACTGAAAACAAGTTAATAAAATAAATTATAATTTACAAGGAGGAGATATAGATGTGATATATAGTGACCTGTGGTTGAATTCCAAAACATTGCCACTGATTAAACAATCTCAATATATTTGGTTGAAGCATTGATTTTTGTCATCTACATTGCTTCATATGGCTTCTAATACCCAAAAAAACCAGAATTGAGAAGAAAAAACAGCCCCTGGGCTGCCCCAGCTGTTCATTGGGCTCGCTTCGCTCACTAGGTTCGCTTCAACTGAAGGATAATCACTGGGCCCCCCGTTGTAGAAATGGGCCCTTGTTTTTTCCCAGGAGGGGCCCTGTGGGCCCCTTGACCTGCAAAACAATCAGAGTCTCTGCTCCAGCAGTCAGGCTCCCGACTTTTCTCCCAGCTCTTGGTCCAGTGGTTTTCCACGTCCCTTGACCAGCTGATCTCTGGTCGTCAGGGCTCTGAGCGATGTCGTCTAAACTTCTTTCTGGTTCCAGTTCCTGGACTCCCAGTTTTTCACTGCCAAGTTGGGTCAGTTTTCACTGCCAAGTTGTGTTAGTTTTGTTTGGTTATTTCTGTGCAATTTCCCCAACTTGAATAAAGGATTGTGGCATCTGGTGGAGGTTTAGGGTAACTGGACTTCACTCAAAGGATTTGACAAGACAACTGTTTCCATTTCCTCTTTTTCCTCTCTTTTTATTAAAGTTCAAGGCACATCCATAAAATTGCAATGGCAGGTAGATGGTAGAAACAGTTAACAGGTCTTTAGCTCTCTTTAGCTCTCAACACTTTTCCTTTAGCTTTGTCTTTAATTTTCTCTTTAGGTGAAAAACCTTTGAAAAAAAAAATTTATTTATATATATATATATATATATATATATTTATATATATATATATATATATATATATATATATATATATATATATATATATATATATATATATATATAAATAAATTATTAACAGTTAAAATGCAATGCTTCTGTGCAAAATACACATGTAGAAATGCACTATGCAAATATGCCTTAAATACTTATGCAAAATAGACATGAGAAAATATTTTAAACTACAAACCAGAAGACACTTAAATATGACTGTAGAAAAAAAAAATTTAACTACTTAGTATACACATTAAAATTACAAGGAAATAAACTACCAGAAGATCCAACACAAGCCATAGCAGTACACTCAATTTGGCCATTCACAGCTGCTTTAAGTAGCCCACAAATCCACTGCAACTACCAATACCATATAATGCAGATAAATATTGCAATGAAGGAATCTGTGCCCAAGTTTATACTTAACCACACAAACAATCAATAAGACACCAACAATGGAGTACAAACACTACACTGCGTGTATTCAAATAGAAAGCCCAACACTGTTGCACGGCCACGCATTGTCAAAGCAAATACCAACCAAACACAGAGATGCAGTACAATAAACAATTTCAACATTAAGTAAAGCAGAACAAAATACAAATGCTTACCGGCTGCCTCTCCAGTTTCCTAAATGCCATATTTGCACAGTGTTCACTCAAGTAGGTCAGAAGCACAACAGTTTTAAAGTAACTCTTACTAGTCTCCCACCACCCCACAACTAATCAGCTGATTAACACACCTATGAGCCTTTAGTTTGCAGCTCACACTCAGCTGCAACGAGCCCAGCTGCAATTGATAATCAGCTAACTAGCAATGCTCGTTCCAGCCAATCAGCTGAGTTGCAGTGATCTCACTTTCAAACACACACTTTTTTTTCCAGTTTTCTAAACACATTTTTCCCCTGTGCTTCCCAAATGTAAACAAACACCATTAAAAACCAGTTTGACTTTACAAGCACCGAGGACAACACAAAGTATAAAATACACTTATTTCCAATGTGGTCCTCTTGATGACAGCAGGAAACAAAATATAAGAAACAATAATAAATTGACAAAATTGTAAAAATAATGATGAAAGTCATAAACAAAAAATATATGTTAACTGTATCACAGAGTACAACTATATTATGGAAATGGAACCAAAATGATTAAAAATTAGTTATATACACATCCTAAAACTGGGTTTGGAATTTACTCCATAAAAACTTTCACCTGTTTCTTAAAATTATCACGTGTTTGACTAGATTGCACTGATCAAGGTCGGCTATTCCACAGACAAATCCCTGTATAGCTAAAAGAACTCCGAATGGTTTCCTTAAAGTGTGATGTCACTTACAATACTGATAAAGAAATCCTCACGGCAGAACATCCCCTGAGGCTGCCGGACAAAGTACATCCCAGGCCTGAATGAAGGGTCTAAGGCACTGTACGACAAATACGTTAATCGCTTTGAGTCTGACCCATTCAGTGCAGAAACACTTGAGTGTGGAGGCTTACTCACAAGCATAGTCATGGAAAGTCAACAGAGGTGATGGCAGGAGTTCCTTGAATCGACTGATCTAACCCATAGCAGCCGGAAGGCATGGAAAACAATTCGGATCCTTGGAAATGACTACACTAAAGCCCAACTAGTGCCACAAGTCACTGCAGATCAAGTTGCTCACCAACTTCTTGTGAACAGCCAAGGAAACCCCAACCATCATCCCTGAAGAGCCAAGCTCCCCAAAGATGATGTTATGAGCTCTGAAGGAACCTCACTTTTCACAAGGCCCTTCAGCATGGATGATCTACGCAATGCCATCAAGGACATGAAAAACAACAAGGCAGCTGGACTTGACGACATTCTATGCGAGCAGATCAAACACTTTGGGCCTCTCGCACTTCAGTGGCTGCTTGACATGTTCAACCAAAGCCTGAGCACCAACAGGATCCCCAAGATTTGGAGGAAATCTAGAGTGATCGCCTTATTGAAACCTGGCAAAGATCCATCCATATCCAAGAACTACAGGCCGATCTCTCTGCTATGCCATACATACAAACTCTTTGAAAGACTACTACTCAACCGCATTGCACCATTTGTGGATGAGCTCCTCATTCCTGAGCAGGCTGGCTTCAGACCTGGAAAGTCTTGTACCGGCCAACTCCTGAACCTCACACAGTACATCGAGGATGGCTCTGAGAAAGGCCTGATCATGGGAGCTATCTTTGTGGACCTCTCCGCAGCATATGACACCGTGAACCACAGGATCCTCACCAAAAAGCTCTTTGAGATAACAAAGGATGTAAGGCTAACTGAACTGATCCAGAACCTACTATCAAACAGACGGTTCTTTGTAGACCTCAATGGCGACCGTAGCAGATGGCGAAGGCAGAAAAACGGCCTCCCTCAAGGCAGCATCCTCGCTCCCTTGCTCTTCAACATCTACACCAATGACCAACCAGTACATCCCGACACTAGGAGATTCCTGTTTGCTGATGACCTCAGCATTAGTGTACAGGGAAGGACCTTCAAAGAAGTAGAGAACACTCTCAGTGATGCCCTCATTAGTCTGGCTAACGCAACTTCAAAGCTCTGCAAGCATTGGTCTGGCAAAGATATTAAGCCCAACCGTTTCCCAAAGTGCGTGGTTGATCCGCCTCCCTGAAATGCCTCAGTTTGCTACTGGTCGAAACCAGAAAAGGCTGTGACGAAGCTTAAACCAATCACATCACTCTTTCCTCTGACGTATGTGACGCGACGGAAACTGCTTGAGTAACAGAAAGAAGATAAATACCTCCAGGGCTGCTCTTTGCTCCGTTTTCAATGAGAACTTCCCGTTGAATGCTTTCAATACAGCATCTACCGCTGTGTCAAAGGCTTACCGCTGCTCCATGTTTGTAATGTTTCTAGTGAATGAAGCGCTTCCGGCATAGATTCTGTAAACAATCTATGGCTTCCGGTCGCAGTTCTACTACATCACTGCCTTGAACACGCCTCTACCAAGGGCCGTTGGAGATGCTCAAAGTTGATTGGCTCCCGATTTTTCGGGAGCTTGGAAGAGCTGGAGATAGCTTGCCTTGCCAGACTAAGTTCACAACAGGCCCCCGTGTTGCGTCACACTTAGGATGGGCGGGCCCAGGCTATGCCCTCATAGTCCTCACCCCATACTATGCTGCAAACTACTTGCGAGCCAACCCTGACAAAACACAAGTGAGCGTCTTCCACCTGAAAAATAGTGATGCAGACCGCCAACTGAGGGTATGCTGTCAGGGCAAGTGGCTGACTAGCACCAATAAGCCAGTCTACCTTGGTGTCACCCTAGACAGGACCCTCTCATACAAGAACCACATCCTGAACACCAAAATGAAAGTGGGTGCCAGGAATAACATCCTTAAGAAGCTTGCAAACACTAACTGGGGCGCAGATGCCAGTACTGTACTGAGTTTAGGTCCTGGGTATGACTCAAAACTGCATCCGGTGATGAGGCTCCAGTTTGGGAGTTTTGGAGTTTTGGGGAGGGTGGAGTTACCCCTCAGTCATCATTGCTCCCAGGTCCACCCTGACCCAGGGTGGTAGTACCTGTCAGGGCCCCAGCTATGAGTTAAATAGCTTGCAGAGACCGCCTCAAAAAGTCTCTGCCTCCCGCTGCCTTGTGGGACAGGCTTTTAAGCCAAAGGCTAAGGGTGAGGTCCCTGACAGAAACCTCCCGGACCGCAGTTTCGGAAGGGCTCTTGATACTTCTACTCAAAATATCCTGACAGTCATCTGCTGCAGCGGCATGCAGGCGGCACAGTCATCTTAATTCGGTATGCCACTGTGTCAACCTTCACACTATCAAGAGTGCGGATCACCCCCCGCGCAGGGGCTTCTTCACAATAATCAATCATGTGCAAACCAGGTGTCTATGTTTGGTGGTGTTGAAAAGTCCAACCAGCGATGGATGCGTGGCGAGTGGAACAGGGATCCAACTCCTGGGAGTTCCTAGTCACAACTCTGGACGATTGGGGGTAGATGTCATGGGTTGCTAAGCGGCAGCGACATCTATGACGGAGCAACCCTCTTTAGGATCCATTTTGCTCCCCACTTTGGGGACGGGGCTAGAAAACGTGCCTCAAAAATAGTTCATCCCGACTCTTCCTGGGTGGGTTGCTGCACCCAGTGGGTCGTCTCCTAGCAGTAAGAAAAGAAAGAAAACCCAGAAAACAAAAAAGAAAAATCAGAAGCGCCGACCCTGGCGTTTTCTCTTCATGACTTGGAACGTGAGGACATTTACAGATAGAGATGATTGTGACCGCCCAGAACGACGCACGGCTTTTGTCGCCAGGGAGCTTGCTCGCTTTCAGGTGGACATTGCTGCCCTGAGTGAGAGTCGCCTTGCGGATGAAGGGCAACTGAAAGAGGATTTAGGAGGGTATACCTTCTTTTGGAAAGGTCTACCACAGGAAGAAAGAAGAATACACGGAGTTGGTTTTGCTATAAAGAACAATATAGTGAATCAACTGGAAGAAACACCGATTGGAGTGAATGAGAGAATCATGACACTCCACCTGAAACTTGATGAGAACCAAAATGCAACAATTGTTAGCTGCTATGCACCTACACTAACCTCAGAAGATGATGTCAAGGAGAAGTTTTATGGGGATTTGGAAACCGTCATGAAAGCTATCCCGACTACTGATAAGATTGTTTTGTTGGGGGATTTTAACGCCCGTGTTGGCAGGGATGCAGTGCTCTGGCAAGGAGCCATAGGAAAGGAAGGTGTCGGCAATGCAAACTCTAATGGTCACCTTTTGCTGACATTCTGTGTGCGGCACAACCTAGTCATCACTAACACGCTTTTCCGCCTGAAACACAGACATAAAACTACCTGGCACCACCCACGATCTAAGCACTGGCATCTCCTGGACTATGTGATCATCAGAGCAAGGGATAGAAAAGACGTGAGGTGCACCCGTGCGATGAGAGGTGCCGACGAATGTTGGACGGACCACAGACTAGTCTGCTTGTGTATGGATATCGCTCTGAGGAACAAATTCCGAAAAACCTCCAGGCCTGTGCGGAAGAAGTTAAACACACTGAAACTGAAGATTCCACTAGAAAAGGAAAACTTTCAGACTTGTTTAAACAAAAATTTGCAGCAGCTTATCTCTACCGATGTTGACCCTGGCAGTGTTCATGAGCATTGGAGCTCGCTGAAATCTGCCATTATCGAAACATGTACCCAAACAATTGGCACTCACAAACGAGTGAATGAAGATTGGTTTGATCAAAATGATCCTGAAATCCAAGAGCTTTTGGACCAGAAACGTCATGCCTTCGTATCTTGGCAAGATGATCATGATAATTCCGCTAAACACAAGAAATCCTCCGACCTCAAAACTAAGGTGCAAGTATGCATCAGAGAAATGAAAAATAAATGGTGGTCTGATAAGGCCTCCCAAATTCAAGGTTTCGCCAACAGTAACGACATGAGAAGTTTCTTTCAGGCCACAAAGGCATTATATGGACCAATAAAGACTGGCCTGGCTCCCCTGAAAGCAGAAGATGGCTCACTGCTCAAGGACAATGCATCAATCATGGCAAGATGGAAAGAACACTTTGAAAAACTTCTGAATCGTAAAACCACAGTTACTGCAGAGACTATAAGTCAGATCCCTCTTCTTCCCGAAAGAACTGAACTTGCTGTCCCGCCGAGTCTCCAAGAAGTTGCCCGGGCTATTATGAGCCTGAATAATAACAAGGCTTATGGACCTGATGACATCCCTGCTGAAGTGTATAAAGCTGGGGGGCCTGCCCTAACAACTCAACTGACGAAGTTTTTTCAACATGTTTGGGAGGATGAAGCTCTACCAAACGAACTAATAAACGCGATGATTGTTGTGTTATTCAAAAAAGGGGACAGATCAGACTGCGGCAATTACCGTGGCATAGTGCTGCTGTCTCACACTGGCAAGATTTTGGCAAGGGTCCTCATTACTCGTTTCCAACCACTTAGCGAATCGATTCTTCCAGAATCACAATGTGGCTTTCGACCAGAACGTGGCACAATTGACATGATCTTTGCGGCCAAACAACTGCAAGAGAAGTGCGTCGAGCAGCGGCAGCCCCTGTTTATGGCCTTCATTGATTTGACCAAAGCTTTCGATTCCCTGAACCGTGAAGCTTTGTGGAAAATTCTGAAACAGCTGGGCTGCCCAGACAAGTTTCTCAAGATGCTGCGATTGTTGCATGACGGCATGACTGCCACTGTGCTGTACAATAACTCAGAAATGGACGCTTTCCCCATTGTGACAAGCAAGGTTGTGTCTTGGCACCCTCCCTTTTCGACATCTACCTCTTCGCGGTCATTGTTCTTATCAAAGACCAACTCCCCGCCGGTGTCACAGTCAGATACCGGTTTGATGGAAGTATTTTCAATCTGAGCCAGCTCAAGGCAACCACAAAAGTCCAGAAAATAAAAATGAATGACTTACAATATGCTGATGACTGCGCCATTGTAGCCATGTCAGAAAAGGACCTACAGGATACCCTCAATCTCTTTAACTCAGCCTATAAGCTGCTTGGCCTCCAAATGAACAAAACAAAGACGAAGATTTTGTTTCAACCTGCTCCTGGCCAGCAGGCTCCCATGGCAAATATTCAACTAGACAGGAAACACTGGAATCTGTTGAACACTTCTGCTATCTTGGAAGCATTCTCAACACTAAAGCAAACATAGATGATGAAGCTACTCACCGACTTGGGAGTGCATGCTCATCTTTCGGAAAACTTCGGAAACGCGTATTCGAGAACTGTAACCTCAAAACTGACAAGAAACTAATGGTGTACAAAGCTGTGATCATACCAACCCTCTTATACGACAGCAAGACATGGGTGACATATTGCAGACACCTTAAAACCCTGGAGCAATTTCACCAACGCTCCCTACGAAGAATTCTTGGGATCTCCTGGAAAGACTATCGGACAAATGTCAGCGTGCTGGAAGAAGCAAAGAGTACCAGCATTGAATCCATGGTCATGAAGAACCAGCTACGCTGGGCAGGGCACTGTGCCAGAATGGATGACACACGTCTCCCGAAACAAATCTTCTTTGGAGAGCTTGAGGTGGGAACTCGCTCTCAGGGAGGTCAAAAGAAGAGATACAAAGACACTCTGAAATTATACCTCAAAAAAGGAAAAGTCGAGCCAAGTGACTTTGAAAATCTCACCTCAGACCACTCCTTCTGGCGCCAGGCAACGGCCAAAATAGTTGAGACCTTCGAATCCGAACGTACAGACGTTGCTGTTCGAAAGAGACAGGCCCAAAAAGCAAGGCAGCAAGCCCCAAGCAGATCAACTCTTCCAGGAGGAACAACCTGCCCTAACTGCGGCCGCACATGCAAATCACGAATTGGCTTGTTCAGCCATATGAGGAGCTGCAACAACTAACTGTGAATGAACGACATAGACAGTACCTCGCCATACTCTCCGGAGTGGCCGTTACTACTGTGTGAGCCACAGCTCTTGGACTGTGCTTCTCTACTGCAGAGTATGCAGCCCCCGTGTGGTGTAGATCACCGCACACCACAAAGCTGGATACAGCCTTGAACTCAGCTTGTAGGGCTGTCTCCTGCTGCCTATGCTCCACTAGAGTTGACAACCTATACCTGCTGTGTGGTATCGCTCCCCCACACATCAGAAGAGCTGTGGCAGCACAACGAGAGAAACTCAAACAGGAGACCGATCCACATCATGTACTCTATCTGCATGCTCCTGCACAAAAGAGACTTAAATCGAGACATAGCTTTTTGCACTGTTGAACCACTCAGTGGCAGTGCAGAGTCACAGAGGATGGCTATGTGGTCTCACCACCTCCAGACAGCACCACATTAATTCACCATCACCCCAAAGGAATCCCTTCCTTCAGGAGCGGGGGAAGCATGGTCAATTTGGTCATGTCTCAACTGCCTTAGAACAGGCACAGGAAGATGCAAGACCCTCATGGAAAAGTGGGGTCTCAGTTCAGATGGACAAACGGCATGCGATTGCAGGCAGTAGCAGACCATGAGACACCTTCTTGTCTGCCTCCTCCTGCCTGAACCTTGCACCAAGGAATATCTGGAAGCTCTGACTCCCAGAGGAAGGGCGTGTGCAGAGTACTGGAGCGGGAGAGTGTAGCAGACTGAGGTGGTGACCCAAGAAGAAGAAGACTTACAATACATGGCCATATTCGACAAAATGGACCATAGCGCCAGCGACATTTCTTCAGATTTCCTTGAGTATTTCGGACAGTAAAACAAATAACAATGATGATCATGATAAACAAGCATTGCCATATCAATTAGTTACACACAAGTGAACAATATTTTTATAGAGTTGTTTTAGTTAGTCATTACCGAGGCTTTTCTGACAACACTAAATCAAAGCAAGACACCCAACAAACATCAAGCCACTTAACTGCATCAGCAATTATTACGTTTATGCCCAAAGAAACTTAAAATAACATATGCTTAATAAAAAAAAAACTTAGGGAAGCCATAAAAAGTGTTTTCTTACCCTTTGAACTTGCGGACGACTGACCGTGTTGTCTCGTTTGTCTTGTCCGCTTTTTGGCCGAAGATTGTGGGAACCGCATTCAGCGCTGGCTTGTACAATATTCCTAATTCTTAATGCCGGTGCATCCGAGTTGTTTGAATGAAACAATTTTATTCAAAATGTTCCAAGCACACGAGCTGCACGAAGCAGTGTTTGTTTACCCTCTTTCTGCGTTGCCGCGGGGTTGGACACTTTACTACAGCAATTACAGTAGGCTAGCCTGGTGACGTCTTGACGAGGAAGTTTTTCATGAATGAGTCGAGAGCATGCTAAGTGTGCTAACACTGCCAGGAATGTATAAAAACTCACACACTTGCCTCTTCAACATATTTGGGTAAGTCAGATTGTATACAGCTCTGTTTGTAGGTTGTCTAGCAAGGTTACAGTCTGCAGAATGAGGCTGTCACGGCAGCACTACTTGTACCGGGGATCTCATCTCATCTCATCTCATCTCATCTCATCTCATCTCATCTCATCTCATCTCATTATCTCTAGCCGCTTTATCCTTCTACAGGGTCGCAGGCAAGCTGGAGCCTATCCCAGCTGACTACGGGCGAAAGGCGGGGTACACCCTGGACAGGGCCGGCTCTAGGTCTTTGGCTGCCCTAGGCGAGATTGAGTTTTGGCGCCCCCCCAAGGAAAAAAACCCCTCTAATAACATCTAAATAACACTTTAATCTAATCACTCTATTCTATTACTATTAAACAATGTACGGTGCATGGACAATAAACAAGAAGTCATTTTTATATTTTTCATTATTGTTATTATTGTTATCATTATTAACATAAAGTGTCACAAAGTAAAATGACCACACAAATTCAATACATATCTCCATATAATGGGCAAAAACTCTTCCGCACCCTGTTCAATATGAAAAGTTATCTCCCTGCATTCAGTCACAGAAATACACCAGCTGTTCACTATTCCCTCGCTGTTTATCAGTGACATCAGTATTATCTTCCCCCTCCACTTTTTTGTTAGAGAAATGGAATTTCAAATTTTTTCCATATAAACTTTTAATGAAATAATCTCCAGCCGGGGCAGCTTCAAGTTTTACTCGCTATGTGGAGCTTCTGTGTCTTGCGCTCAAATGATGTCAGAGCACTGCCGGAAACGATTGGGGGGGGGGGGACTTTTCTGATTGGTTAAAATATTTGCAATGGCAGCCTCCATGAAATTGTCCATTCTGCATAGAAGCTTGACTTTTGGAGATGGATATCTTAGTTGTGTGAGCTCCTTATTTTCAATTATTCATATGAATCATTAGTTTATATCATAATCTATCTTCATAACTGTATTTTAAAAATGGGTTTTCTTTTCTTTTAAGCTCAGTATCAAACCAGGGACCCTGTACTGCCTCTTTGAGAAATGTATTTACATTAAATTTGCATGTAGCAGACACTCTTACCCAGGGTGAGTTGAAAAACAAATTATTATTCCTGGTGCAGATTAGTGACAGTTTCAGAAACCAACAATATGATTCAGTATAGGCGCATAAGTAAATAAGTATTGCAAGCATTTTTTCTAAGTGCATGATTAGTGTTTATTAAATTGGTTATTGAAGAGATAGGTCTTCAGTCCCATCTGAAGCTGTAGTGTGGTTTTACTTTTGTCTGGTCAGATATGATGCTTATAGGACAAATACAGTGTCTTGCAAAACTATTCATATCCCTTGGTGTTTGTCCTGTTTTGTTGCATTACAAGCTGGAATTAAAATTGATTTTTTTTTGAGGGGGGGGGGGGGGATTTAGCATCATTTGATTTACACAACATGCCTACCACTTTAAAGGTGCAAATTGTTTTTTATTGTGACAAAAACAATAAGTAGGATGAAAAAACGGGGCGGCACGGTGGTGTAGTGGTTAGCGCTGTTGCCTCACAGCAAGAAGGTCCAGGTTCGAGCCCCATGGCCGGCAAAGGCCTTTCTGTGCGGAGTTTGCATGTTCTCCCTGTGTCCGCATGGGTTTCCTCCAGGTGCTCCGGTTTCCCCCACAGTCCAAAGACATGCAGGTTAGGTTAACTGGTGACTCTAAATTGACTGTAGGTGTGAATGTGAGTGTGAATGGTTGTCTGTGTCTATGTGTCAGCCCTGTGATGACCTGGTGACTTGTCCAGGGTGTACCCCACCTTTCACCCGTAGTCAGCTGGGATAGGCTCCAACTTGCCTGCGACCCTGTAGAAGGATAAAGCGGCTAGAGATAATGAGATGAGATGAGATCTAGCCACTGGGATTTTTTTGCCCATTCCTCAAGGCAAAACTGCTCCAACTTCTTTATATTAGATGGATTGTGTTGGTATACAGCCATGTTCAAGTTATGCCACAGATTCTCAATTGGATTGAGGTCTGGACTTTGATTAGACAAGACATTTAAATGAATCCCTTTAAACCACTCCAGTGTAGCTTCAGCAGTATGTTTAGGGTCATTGTCCTGCTGGAATGTGAACCTTCATTCCAGTCTCAAACCTCTGGCTAACTCAAACAGGTTTTCCTCTAGAATTGCCCTGTATTTAGTGTCATCCATCTTTCCTTCAATCCTGACCAGCTTTCCTGTCCCTGCAGATGAAAAACATCCCCACAGCATGATGCTGCCACCACCATGCTTCACTGTAGGAATGGTGTTCTCAGGGTGATGGGAAATGTTGGATTTGATCCATACATGGCATTTCCTATTATGGCCAAAAAGTTCAGTTTTAGTCTCATCTGACCAGAGAATCTTCTTCCATGTGTTTGGGGAGTCTGCCACATGCTGTTGGGCAAACTGCAAACATGTTTTCTTAAGCAATGGCTTTTTTCTGGCTATTCTTCCATAAAGCCCTGGCTTAGTGTTCTTCTGGGTCAATCCATGTGAAATCACCAGAGGCCTCGCCACTGACCATCTCAGAGTTACTTCATACTTACTGGAAATATTGTCAGTGTGCCCAATAAATAGTGTACAAAATTTTAGGCTTGTACCTTCATTAGTTTCTGAGATATAGGGGCTTAAAAAAGGGGTGTGGCCCCAATTTCACTGTTAAAACGCGTGCTGCAGAAAACGGTCCTCACTTCCATAAGTCATTACTTTTAAACTATTCACGCAAGATACATGAAATTTTCAAGGATTGTTCTTCAGTGCCAGACACCTTTAAATACTATAATAGAAAGTTCACAGTTCAATATTTGCCTAGTTATGGCTTGCTGAAAATCATAAAAAAATTTCTTCTATCGTGCTTTGGAGCAACTTTGACACCCCCCCCCCCATTATCTCCACATTAAAGCATACTAGATCTTTCAAATTTTCTTATTTATTACTCATGTTATAGTACTCTTTAGGCAACTAGGTACGGGTATGTGTTCAAAAAAAAAAATCAAACTTTCTGATTTATTAGGCTTTAAAAATAAAAAAAAAACATTTTGCACCTATAATTCAAATGCATATTGCAAATGTATGACAAGGTCTACCATAAAAACAATTATACCACTGGAAAGAGCTTGTTCTGATTAGCAAATGCACAAAATATGAAGTTGGTACCCTAAACCAAACTATAAATATTAAGGTATAAAGTACGGCATGTTTTACAATAGACGGAAATGCAGTTTTAAGACATATTACAATGCAATTACAAACCTACAGTGTAAGAAAAATAACAACCTTAAAAATACTTGATTTGAAGAGCTTAAACAGTGGATTGATTTGCTTTTCCACATGAGATGGAAGTTTATACTGCCTGCCAGTTGATGTAAGTGGGGCATCAATGATTTTCATGACATGCACCTGAGGGACCCAACAGTTATCCTCTCTCCTGGGCCAACTGTAAGTCTGAGAGGGACCATGAGGATGCATAAACGTTACTTGTACAGCTTGTTCCTCCTCTGATAATGCACGAATGTTGCCTGTCCATCACTGTCTGTCATACAAACATACAACATATTTATTAGGAATTGTATCTGCCGGAGAGACTGCTGATTTAACAGGAGTTTTATGCATTACTTGTGGCCGATTCCCACTCATATCCACAATGAAGCTAGGACCACCTGACACCCTCCTGACCTGCAGCTGGTTGGACATGATTGGAATGAATAAGTGGTTATCTCTTGTTCCAGGAATAGTAGCTGACCTTGAAAATCTTGTCTCCAATGCTTTTCCACTCTCCATAACTTCCCCTGTACCAACCCAGATTAAATGGATTTTCTTGATGTTTTTCTGCCCACAAAAACAGATCAGATAGGGTTAGTATGTGATCACACGTGACTGCCTGTAAGCTAGCTCGAGCTGCTGACTGCTTTACAGTGCCTCCAATACCATCACAGGGTGATTTACGGTACCATGAGAAGTGGCAAAGAAATGCCATTCTGCCAAAAGTCCAAAATCGTCTGCATGCTTTATTAGATTTGTGAAACTTTTATAGTTTTTGGGCTGCTGATCCATCACTGAAGTAAATGACCTTTTTTCAGCTGGGGATGTATCTGGCTGGCAAATGGAAGCTCAAATATGTGCTTCTAAGGGATAGTGATAAAAATCCTCATTAATTTTGTGTTTTTTCAGTTTTTATGCATCTCTGGATGCATCCAAGTAGATTATATGTCTTAAAACAGCATTTCCTTCTATCGTAAAACATGCCGTACTCGATACCTTAATATTTATAGTTTGGTTTAGGGTACCAACTTCATATTTTGTGCATTTGCTAATCAAAACAAGCTCTTTCCAGTGGTATAATTGTTTTTATGGTAGACCTTGTCATACATTTGTAATATGCCTTTGAATTATAGGCGCAAAATGTTTTTTAAAAATTTTAAAGCCTAATAAATCAGAAAGTTTGATTTCTTTTGAACACATACCTAGTTGCCTAAAGAGTACTATAACATGAGTAATAAATAAGAAAATTTGAAAGATCTGGTGTGCTTTAATGTGGAGATATGGAGCATCAAAGTTGCTCCAAAGCACTTTTTTATGATTTTCAGCAAGCCATAACTTGGCAAATATTGAACTGTGAAATTTCTATTTTAGTATTTATAGGCGTTGGGCATTGAAGAACAATCCTTGAAAATTTCATGTATCTTGCATGAATAGTTTAAAAGTAATGACTTATGGAAGTTAGGTCCGTTTTCTGTAGCACGTGTTTTAACAGTGAAATTGGGGCCATGCCCCTTTTTTAAAGCCCCTATATCTCAGAAACTAATGAAGGTACAAGCCTAAAATTTTGTACACTATTTATTGGTCACAGTTTATTTATAAGGAGCAAGAACAATGGTTCAAAGCCTTGGTGCTTGCCCAACAGGAAGACCGCCAGGCATTCCAGCACCTGCTAGTGCCGGCGGGGCCCACGACTGCCACCGGAGCGGACCCTCCCCACCTTACCCTAACGAAGATGGGTCCGCATGATGACCCGGTGTTCTGATAAATGGTCCTACATCCACGAAGCGTCCTACGGTAGGAGGGGATGTCAGACATGTCTGTCGAGCAGTCCTACATTGCAGGAAATCCTACAGTGTGATTCAACTTTAACTTTTAGTCATAGTTTGCGGTTTTTCCCTCTGCAAAGAACATGCTTCTACATTGATACAATGTCCACCAACCCTGTCAGAATTCATATGAATGTAGGACGTTCTGACAATTCAAACGACTCCGTCAGAATATGCTTTTACATTCACATATTAACGTAAGACGTCCTGACAATTCCAACGACTCCATCAGAATATGCTTTTACATTCATATGAATCTAGGACGCTCTGACTCTTCAATTGATCCTGTCAGAATATGTAGAATTAATAGTTTTTTTTGTCACTATTCACAAGTACCATTTGCTCTATTAAAATGAGTGTAGGATGTTATTACAATTCAAATGACGCCGCAGGACGTTCTCACAACTCATATGACCCCATCAGAATATGCTTCTACATTAATAAATGAATGTAGGATGTTCTGACAATTCAAAAGACCCCTTCAGAATATGCTTCTACATTAAAATATGAGTGTAGGACGTTCTTACAATTCAAATGACGCCGCAGGACATTCTGACAACTCATATGACCACATCAGAATATGCTTCTACAGTAAGTAGGACGTTCTGACTATTCAAATGACCATTGGAATATGTTTTTACAATATATGAATGTAGGGTGTTCTGACATATGCTTCTACATTAAAATAGGAGTGTAGGACGTTCTGACAGTTCAAACGACCTCATCAGAATATTCTTTTACTTTAATATACGAATGCAGGACTTTCTGACAACTCAATGACCATCAGAATATGCCTTTACATTAACATATGAATGTAGGAAGTTTTGACAATTCAAATGACCCCACCAGAATATACTACACTCACTGTAAAAAAGAATAAGTTAAGCTTACTTGAAAAAAGGTGGAAACTCGTTGCCTCAAATAAATGGAGTAATATAACTTGTTCTCTTTCAAGTTATCTTTGCTTTATGTTTAAAAGTAATCTCCACTGAAAATATTTGTTATCCTTACTTGGAACTTGAATGTTGAGGTTGCTTAAAACCAACTAGTAATGTTTACTTCATACCAGCTAGTAAAGGTTACTTGGAGCAAAGTTGTGTTTACTGGTGTTAAATGGGTTTCTCTTACTTTCAGCTGTGTAATGGGTACCTAATTCCTGATTGTAAGGTTTACTTGCAGAATCTACACCTTACTTATAGTTTGTAAGTATCAGCAACTTGAACAATTAATGTCTCACTTACACAATGTAATGTAATTAAATGTTATGTTATTTTTATTGCAAGACATAAAACGGCATAACAACATATTGGAGCATCAATACAGTTTTCATTCAGTCAATAACTTTTTTAAAGCTTACTTTCATTTAACACATCCAACCCAGAGAAGCATAACATGTCAGTCCACCATTTCTGAAATTAAACTCATTTTCTCCACCTCCACTCGAGTTAAATAACTGAGTTTTACCTTTCTTCTATTCATCCAGCCATTCTCCTTGTCTGTCGACGCAACAGCACACAGAAAACAAACTTCCACAACTAATTTTGAATGATTTAATTTTATTGGAACACTTCAAGATGGCCAACTATTTGTTTTGAACAGGTTTACGGATTTGCACCAAATCTTACAAAACTTGTTGTGTTGTGCGCATGCGCAGTGGGGCTTTGAAGGACGAGTAAGGTGTAGAGCAACAGCTGATCAGATAGGTCAGAAGTTGAAGCGCTTTGGTGGAAGATCGTGAAGGGGAGATATTTCAGATGTATTGCAAGACTCACGCAATGGTTAGAAATCAGCATTATGTTAGATTAAGTAGTAAAGATTGAATGCATGCCGTTAATCTGCACCATTTATTCTGCACCGTTTATAGCACAACTGATGTAGGACAAAAATCTGTTCAAATGCCAAGAAATGACGTTTTGTGTTCTGCGCATACGCAGTGGGGCTTTGTAGGATGCATTGACGTGTAGGACAGTTTATCAGAACACCTGAAGCCTTCCTCGCGCTCTTCGAGCAGGCAGCGGAGGCATGGGGTTGGCCGGTGGACCAGTGCGAGGCGCACCTCCTCCCCCTGCTGACAGGCGAGGCACAGCTGGCTGCGCTGCAGCTCCCTGCCAACAGCCGGCTCGTGTATGCCGACCTACGGAGAGCCATTCTCCAACGCGTCGGGCACTCTCCAAAGCAACAGCGGCAGTGCTTCCACTCACTACGCTTGGAGGAGGTTGGCCAGCCGTTCGTGTTTGGGCAGCAACTCCGGGACGCCTGCTGGCAGTGGCTGAGGGCAGACGACCACAACGCCGAGGGAGTGATCGACCTGGTGACACTGGAACAATTTGTCGCGTGACTTCCGAAAGGAACGGCGGAGTGGATCCAGTGTCATCGCCCCGCGTCACTGGAGCAGGCGATTGAGCTGGCAGAGGACCACATGGTGGCAGTTCCGATGGCAGGAAGGTGTGCCTCCTCTTCTCCTCTCTCTTCTCCCTCTCCCTCTGCTTCCCATCCTCGCCCCATTCCTCCACCGCGGAGGTGGGGGCTGGCTCCCCCCCAGCTGGCCCGGCACACCCACAGTGTCTTCCTGTTTCCCCCTTCCTTGTCTGTGTTTCCTCCCCCTCAGGTGAATGACGTCCGTAACACTGGTGCAGAGGGACAGCCTGGGCCGGTGTGCTGGTGCTGTGGGGAGTTGGGACATCTCCAACATCAGTGTGCCACGATGGAGGTGGGCGTGGTGGTCCGGGTCCCTGACGCGCCAGAAACTGCCCTCAATTGGGCCGGAGCATATCAAATACCGGTAAGTGTCCAAGGGGATACGTATCAGGCTTTGGTGGATTCTGGCTGTAACCAGACCTCAATCCATCAAAGCCTGGTGCAAGGTGAGGCACTGGGGACAGCATGAATGGTGAAGGTATCGTGTATGCACAGGGATGTTCACAACTACCCTTTAGTGTCTGTCCACATTCTATTTTGAGGGGAAAAACATAGTGTAAAGGAGGCGGTTAACCCTCATCTCACCCACTCGCTAATTTTGGGGACTGATTGGCCTGGGTTTAAGGAATTAATGACGCACATAGTGAAGCGTGGGCCCTGCCGTAATTCAGCTAGGGGAAGCCCCGGAGTAGCATTGGCGGGAGAAGCTGTGACAGAGCCATCTATGTCAACACTGAGTCAGGGTGATACGTGGAGTGAGGAGCGCCCCGCCCCTCCTCCCTCTCTCGGGGATTCCCTTGGGGATTTCCCGTTAGAGCAGTCACGAGACGGGACTCTGTGGCATGCATTTGACCAAGTGAGAGTAATCGATGGTCAAATTCTCCAGCCAAATGTGACACCGACCTTCTCCTACTTTGCTATTATTAAGGATAGGCTATACTGAGTGATGCAGGACACTCAAACTGGTGAAAAGATAACACAGCTGTTGATTCCAAAGAGCCGCCGGGAATTAATATTCCAGGTGGCTCACTTTAATCCCATGGCCGGACACTTGGGGCAGGGATAAGACACTAGCCCGAATAATGGCCCGGTTCTATTGGCCGGGGATTCGCGAGGATGTCCGTCAGTGGTCTGCAGCGTGCCGCAAATGCCAATTAGTAAATCCCGCAGCCACTCCAAAAGCGCCTTTGTGCCCTCTCTCTTTAATCGAGACTCCTTTCGAAAGAATTGGGATGGATCTCGTCAGGCCATTATATCGGTCAGCATGGGATATCGCTTTATTTTAGTTCTGGTGGACCATGCAACGCGATATCTGGAAGCAGTGCCTCTCTGCAATATCTCAGCACCGAGTATAGCAGAAGCACTTTTCCGCTTTATCTCCCGGGTCGGGATTCTGAAAGAAATCCTGACAGACCAAGGCACTGCATTCATGTCACGCACACTGCACGAACTGTATGGGTTACTGGGGATTAAGCCTATCCACACCAGCATTTATCACCCACAAACAGATGGCTTAGTAGAACGGTTTAATCAAACCCTCAAAAATATAATTCGGAAGATTGTAAGCGAAGATGCACATAATTGGGATAAGTGGCTCGAGCCCCTGTTATTTGTAGTACGAGAGGTCCTGCAAGCCTCCACAGGATTTTCACCATTTGAATTGTTATATGGGCGTAAGCCGTGTGGCATTTTGGATGTGCTAAGTGAAAATTGGGAGGAGGGACCTTCACCCAGTAAGAATGAAATTCAATATGTTCTCGATCTGCACGCCAAACTCCACATACTCACGCACTTAACCCAGGAGAATTTGCGCCAGGCACAAGAACATCAAGTCTGACTGTATGACAGGGGCACGCACCTTTGGAAGTTCACACCGGGAGACAAAGTACTCATATTGTTGCCCACGTCAAGCTCCAAATTGGTCGCCAAGTGGCAAGGGCCCTTCGAGGTCACACAGCGAGTCGGGGACGTCGACTATGAGGTGAGACAAATGGACAGGGGTGGGGCATTACAGATTTACCACCTCAATCTGTTAAAACATTGGCATGAGGAGGTCCCCGTGACATTGGTGTCGGTAATTCCGGAGAAGGCAGAACTGGGGCCGGAGGTTCAAAAAAGAAAATTGACATCATCCACTGCTCCGGTCCCCTGTGGAGACCACCTCTCCCCGACCCAGCTCACGGAGGTAGCCCAGTTGCAGAAAAAATTTCCTGATATGTTTTTGCCCCTGCCCGGCCACACCCACCTCATAGAACACCACACTGAGATGCCCCCGGGGGTGGTAGTGCTCAGCCGCCCTTACCGCCTGCCCGAGCACAAAAAAAAGGTGGTCCGGGATGAACTTGAAGCCATGCTTGAAATGGGCATAATCGAGGAGTCCCACAGTGACTGGAGCAGCCCAGTGGTCCTGGTCCCCAAGACCGATGGGTCGGTCCGGTTCTGTGTGGACTATAGGAAAGTCAATGCGGTGTCTAAATTTGATGCGTACCCAATGCCTAGCATTGACGAGTTGCTCGATCGATTAGGCGCTGCTCGTTTTTATTCGATACTGAATTTAATGAAGGGATATTGGCAGATCCCCTTGACTCCTCTGTCCCGAGAGAAAATGGCCTTTTCCACACTGTTTGGTTTACACCAATTCATCACACTTCCTTTTGGGCTGTTTGGGGTGCCCGCTACGTTCCAGCGGCTTATGGACAGGGTCCTCCACCCCCATGCCACCTACGCAGCCGCGTATCTGGATGACATTATCATCTATAGTTATGACTGGCCGCAGCACCTTGAACATCTTAGGGCCGTCCTAAAGTCGCTGAGGCAGGCGGATCTCACAGCCAACCCAAAGAAATGTGCGATTGGGCGGGTGGAAGTACAGTATCTGGGTTTCCACTTAGGCCATGGGCAGGTACATCCCCAAATTAATAAGACAGCAGCGATTGCAGCCTGCCCGAGGCCCAAGACCAAAAAGGGGGTGAGACAGTTCCTGGGGCTGGCTGGCTACTATCGGAGGTTCATACCTAATTATTCGGACATCACCAGCCCACTGACAGATCTCACTA
The DNA here is from genome assembly GCF_027579695.1 of Neoarius graeffei. NCBI lineage: Eukaryota > Metazoa > Chordata > Actinopteri > Siluriformes > Ariidae > Neoarius > Neoarius graeffei. The sequence goes on along the minus strand of NC_083576.1, from coordinate 33,568,476 downwards.
AAAAGGGAGCACCAGATCCAGTCCAGTGGATGGAGCAATGCCAACAGGCTTTCTCTAGGGTAAAGGCTACACTATGTGGAGGGCCACTGTTACACTCCCCTGACTTTTCTCTCCCCTTTTATTTTACAGACAGACGCATCAGACAGGGGGCTGGGGGCCATTCTGTCCCAGAAGGTGGAGGGGGAGGAGTGTCCCATGCTGTACATTAGCCAAAAGCTCTTGATGCGAGAGGGCAGGTAAAGCACGATTGAAAAAGAGTGCCTAGCCATCAAGTGGGCAGTCCTCGCCCTCTGGTACTACCTGCTGGGGCACCCTTTCACCATCTGTTCAGACCACACGCCCCTCCAGTGGCTTCACCACATGAAGGATGCCAACATGTGGATCACCCGTTGGTATCTTGCACTCTAACCATTTAAATTGGAGGTGGTCCACAGGCCGGGGGCGCAGATGGTGGTGGCAGACTTCCTCTCCCGCCAAGGGGGGGGGGGGGGGGGGGGAGTCAGCTTCACATATCCCCACCACCCGGCCTGAGTCGGGTGGTGGGGATATGTGGCAGCGGGGGCGTGACCAAGCGTCGGTCTGTGAATGGAGGGCAGAGTCAGGGAAGGTGAGTGGTCATGTCACTACACCCGTTGTCAATTAACATGTGTTTGTGTCTCCTTCAGTGACCGCACCCGATAAAAGGAGAGCGAGAAGGGGAGGTCAGCGCCGAGGGCTTGTTGATAGCCTGTATGTGTGTGTGTGCGTGCGTGTATGACAGTGAGATTTTTTGGAGCCCTATGCTGAAAAGCTATCAAATAAAAACCCCTCTTCAATGTAAACAGCCACCTGCCGTGCTTCTGTGCTCCACCCACACCTGAATCTCACTACAGTGGGATTTTTAATACTGACATTTTGGTCATGTTTAACTTTGTAGTGTTTTGAGTCTAGTGAAGGGAACAACATGAAACCAGTGGTAGGTAGTGAACATGAGTGTAAGGACATATAGGAAATCCAACTAGAGGTGACCTCCTTAGAGAAATGTTCTTGAAGCACAGGAGAGTCTGCATGATCAAGGAAGGCTGGCACAGATTTAAGCAGCCCCCCGTCCAAAAAAAAAAAAATCAATAGTTTTAGTATATGGCTACTTGGAATTGTGACTTGATTATTCTGCAGATATGCCTGCTGTTTTTTAATTCAGAAGATTTAATAAAAAATAAACAAAATAAATTATGTGGGATTAAGCTGAAGAGTTCATGGCATAAATTTATATTTAATAGTAGGCCCTAGTTTAGGTTTTTTTTTTACTTGTGACATGAATGCAGTGAAAAGCAAGCTGGGCAAGTCCTGTTGGATTTTAACAGAGCGTGGGAACTTCATGCATTGACACAATAACGTACTGTATTCCTGGACTGCACTGTAGACTACATGAAAAGGGTGTGCGCCATCCTTTTATGCTCATGGGATTGTTAACACACATGTTCACAAGCGAAAATGATAAGATGCTGCAGCAGGCTTACTGCGTACACGCACATGTCGGCTGTCCAGCTACTGCTCATATTTATTAATAGGGTATCCTTGTACTTACTATACCCTGTGTATGTATATGGTACACATGCCGTTTTGGGGGTAAGCCTCACTTTTTGATTTTTCGACAGCAGCTGGATACAGTGGATATAAAAAGTGTACACAGCCAGTTAAAATGATAGGTTTTTCTGATGTATAAAAATGAGACCATGATAAATAATTTCAAAATTTTCCCCACCTTTAATGTGACCTATAACCTGTACAATTCAATTGAAAAACAAACAAATCTGTTAGGGGGAAAAACATAAAAAATGTACAATAAGCTGGTTGTATAAGTGTGCACAGCCTTAGGCCATGTACACACGTAGCCGGGTATTTTTAAAACCGAACATTTTCCCCCCCTCCGTTTATAAAATTTTTTTATCCACACCACCTCGTCTTCGAAAAAAATCCCTTCCACACATAACCGAACATCTGCGTTTTCAATCACATTCATAAGCATTCCAAACCTGTAGATGGCATTATTTTCCCAAACCTGTAGATGGCATTATTTCCCCAAATCCTACCCCCTTATCACATCAGAATAGCACCTGCACAATAATTAATGCTTTCAAGGCACTACTCTGATCCATTACTCTTTGTCCATGCTTAATCTGGCTTCTGCAGTAAACAAAGGTCGCACGTTTGACATCAGGGCAGATTTGTTGTCATTTTTTGGGCGCAGATTGTGACGTTCTAAAACGCAAAACTCCGGTTATCTCTGTCTACACGAAAAGGCATACGGGGTTTTCAAAAATCTTCACTTTGCCCGGAATTTTTTTAAATATTCGTTTTTGATGTGTTTTCATGTGGATGACAGGCCAAAACATAGAAAAATATCTTTGATTTAGCAGATACCCGGCTACATGTGGACAGGGTCTTAAACTAATACTTTGCTGAAGCACCTTTTGATTTAATTACAGCATTCAGTCTTTTTGGGTACACATCTGCCATCAATTAAAATGACTCTGACTGATTAACCCTAAATAAATTTCAGACATTTACTCAGTTGCATTCTCCAGCAAAAGCCATGGTTTGCAGAGAGCTTACAAAGCATCAAAGGGATCTCATTGTTGAAAGGTATCAGTCAGGAGAAGGGTACAAAAAAATTTCCATGGCATTAGATATACCATGGAGCACAGTGAAGACAATCATCAAGAAGTGGAGAAAATATGGGGCAACAATGACATTACCGAGAACTGGACGCCCTCCAAAATTGATGAAAAGACAAGACGAAAACTGGTCAGGGAGGCTGACAAGAGGCCTACAGCAACACTGAAGGAGCTGCAGAAATTTCTGGCAAGTACTGTTTGTGTACTACATGTGGCAACAATCTTCCATATTCTCCATATGTATGGACTATGAGGTAGGATCAAAGACAAACATCCAGGCCCGGCTAAATTTTGCAAAAAAAAATACATCAACTTTCCCAAAAGCACGTGGGAAAATGTGCTATGGTCTGATGAAACCAAGGTTGAACTTTTTGGCCACAATTCCAAAAGGTATGTTTGGCACAAAAACAACACTGTGCATTACCAAAAGAACACCATACCTACGGTGAAGCATGGTGGTGGCAGCATCGCATTTTGGGGTTGTTTTTCTTCAGCTGGAACAGGGGCTTTAGTCAAGGTGGAGGGAATTATGAACAGTTCTAAATACCAGTCAATTTTGGCCCAAAACCTTCAGGTGTCTGATAGAAAGCTGAAGATGAAGAGGAATTTCATCTTTCAGCATGACAATGACCCCAAAAAAGTTTTGGAATGACCCAGCCAGAGCCCAGACCTAAATCCAATTGAAAATCTGTGGGGTGACCTGAAGAGGGCTGTGCACAAGAGATGCCCTTTTTAATCAGACAGATTTGGAGCGCTTTTGCAAGGAAGAGTGGGCAAATATTGCCAAGTCTAGATCTGGCAGGCTGATAGACTCCTACCCAAAAAGTCTGAATGCTGTAATTAAATCAAAAGGTGCTTCAACAAAGTATTATTTTAAGGGTGTGTACACTTATGCAACCAGCTTATTTTACGCTTTTTATTACCTCGCCCGGGATGGAGTCCACCAGGGGGCGAGGTATTGTTTTCAGTCAGGTTTCTTTTTCTTTGTTTTTTTGTTAACAATATTACAGGAAAACGGCTGAATCAATCTTCATGAAACTTTCAGGATAGATGAGCATTGGTCTCAAATAAAACCTCCAACTTTTGGGGGGTCATCCAATCAAGGTCACCAAAAAGGTCAAAATCATTTTTGTTGTGGCTACTGCCTCATATAGAGGCGCCAGCCACTATGTCATCATGCTGTAAGAATGTAAGAGTGTAACAATCATGCACTGCGCATGCGTATACACGTGTTCTGATTAAAATGGCCAGTGAGTGTATGCAGTTCAGTTCACCATTCGAAATAAATGGACTAGACTAAAGAAATCACTTTCAGACATGTTTATGCTTATTATAGAGGGAAAGTGCGTTCTACTGAGCTCTAGCACTGGGCCATTTCTGAGAAATAAGAGTTTCGGTTATGGTGACAGTGTGTGTATTTCAGCCTTGGTTCAGAGGTTTCAGTTTCAAAAACTGTAAGAGGTAAGAGTAGAATAATATAAAGTACAGACGCTTGGTATATTTTACTTCTGTGATTTTTAAATTGTTCATTTTTGGATTATGGTTCATTTTTGTGGCTACTGCCTCATAGAATAAATATATATGCTATATTTACTGTATGGGCATGGTATCAGAAAACAATTTGATTTATAAGCAGTAACCACATGTACCCACAGGGTATCTATTTTTTTTCATGATATCTTCCTTCATATTCATCAAAAGTGCTACTGGGCGAGGTTTGTTTTGCCTGGCAATACTTGTTTTTTATGTTTTTCCCCTGACAGATTTGTTTGTTTTTCAATTGAATTGTACAGGTTATAGGTCACATTAAAGGTAGGAAAAGTTTTTAAGTTATTTAGAGGAAACCTTTATTTGTCACATGCACACTTCAAGCACAGTGAACTTCATCCTCTGCATTTAACCCATCTGAAGCAGTGAACACACACACACACACACACACACACACACACACACCCAGAGCAGTGGGCAGCCATACTACAGCGCCCGGGGAGCAGTCAGGGGTTAGGTACCTTGCTCAAGGGCACTTCAGCCCAAGGCTGCCCTACGTTAACCTAACTGCATGTCTTTGGACTGCAGGGGAAACCGGAGCACCCGGAGGAAACCCACACACACACACACACACACACACACACACAGAGCAGTGGGCAGCCATACTACAGCGCCCGGGGAGCAGTCAGGGGTTAGGTACCTTGCTCAAGGGCACTTCAGCCCAAGGCTGCCCTACGTTAACCTAACTGCATGTCTTTGGACTGCAGGGGAAACCGGAGCACCCGGAGGAAACCCACGCAGACATGGGGGAGAACATGCAAACTCCACACAGAAAGGCCCCCGCCGGCCGCTGGATTCAAACCCAGAACCTTCTTGCTGTGAGGCGACAGTGCTAAGCACTACACCACACGCCCGTATTTATCATGGTCTCATTTTTTTTACATCAGAAAAACCTAACATTTTAACGGGGTGTGGACACTTTTTATATCCACTGTAAGAGATGTTTATTTTTGCAATGGCAGACATGCCAACCATTACGGTTTGCCCGTAATCATTACAGTTTCGGTGGTCCAATTACGCTATTACGACTTTGAAGTCGATTATTACGGTTTTTGCTCATAATTGATCTTTTCAAATTTGCCGCCAGAATTCCCACACTTGCGATTTCCCAGTCTCCCGGTAGAGGGCGCTATTACTAGAATGTCAGCCAGTGCTTTAGAAACATGGTCTCTGATTGGTTAACCTCAGCAATTTTATCAAATTTCGACCAATAAGAGCCCCGCGCACATTTTGTACTTTAGAAGAAGCAAAAAATGGCTGACAGTTCAGCAGATCCGTCTGACCCGCCGCCGAAAAAAGCAAGAAAAATGATCGGCAAAACTAAGACCGTGTACCAAAAATTTAAAGAGGAATACAGTACCTTGTATCCAGTTATCACAAAATCAGGAAAATCCGCTAGTCATGCGTTGTGCACCGTATGCAATGTCCATTTCTCTGTAGCACATTCTGGTGTTTACGATGTCAGACAACACGTGAGTTCTGTCTCGCATCAAACTTTGGCCAAATCTGGAAGTGCTAACCAGACGATCACCTCGATGTTTGTTGATCGATCCTCGATTGACAGCGTGACAAAAGCTGAAGTTTTATTCACAAATTTTCTCGTGGAACACAACCTGCCAATCGCCACAGCTGATCACAGTGGGCCTCTCTTTAAAGCCATGCTTCCCGACTCCAAAATTGCTTCGAAAGTAAGTCTGTAGATCTCTAGTCTATTATGTGATCAAGTTATGGAATAGTAAATCAGTTGTTAGCAACTCGTATTTTCGTTGCTTTAGCAAAATTCGTAGTATTTGCCTACAACTTACAAGATGTATGAATATTAAAGAAACGTTGATAAAATCACATTTTTAATGTTTTTCTTGTGTAAATTGTTGAAAATTAATCAAAACTCTCTCTCTCTCTCTCTCCATACATACATACACACACATTATTTATATATATATATATATATATATATATATATATATATATATAAAGGCGCACCCCCCTTTGGAACCCCCCCATGCACGCTCTGCGTGCATTATGTCTGCCGTTGGCAGACATGGACAAATATCTCAAAACAACCATTACAGTTTGCTATCATACAGGGTTGGCATGTCTGCAATGGCTCTGAAGAAAATCTGCTTGAAATCCCCTGAGTCTTGGGAACTAAGACTTATTATAGGACTTGTTCACATTCAACTCACATGATCATTGTACATTTATCTCAGTCTATTAGACTCAGGAGCTCAAATTGCAGTTACTGACTTTGTATTATGGACATGCAACTCTTGCAGTCTTTGTTTATAGTTATCTCAGTATTAAGCTCTGTCTTAAGTGGCCACTTACATTCCCTCAGTTTACCTGGGTATATTCACTCTCTTATATGTACATTGAATGTCCTGAGCAGGAGCTCAGATTGCAGTTGTTAAAATACTAATAATTTATTCATATAAGGTGTTTTGTGGTCAGTGTACTACACTGTCGTGTGTCATGTGGTAATGCATTACATGACAATGCAACTTCCATAAATATTACCATATATCAGTTCTACACATATACCTGCAACTCTGACAATATCATTTTCAGTGACTAATAAAATGGTTTTGAAAGTTCTTACTTTTAAAACATATTTTTGATATGGTAATTTTCTTTAAGAGATTTAATTTACAACATGTCTCTAACAGCTCAAAATACATCTCTGGGCATTTAAAAACTGTAGGGCTTCCAGGGGCCTCTGGTGGCCCTGGACCCCTGGCCTCACTGGGTTGACGCCCCCCCCCCGCCTCTAATTTTCTTGGATCCGCTGTTGGAAGGTTTGCAAAGAGAATGCTGACTGATCATTCAAGACAGATCAGGCATTCCTGAAAAGAGAAAAAGAGTGGAAATTTCTTGGCACATACAATGACAGTTTCTCTTAGATTCAGCTTTAAGTGATGATCTATGCTGAGATGATACGAGGTGTTCAATATGCCAAAACATTTATATTGGAAATGTCAGAACGTATCCAGGAGATGGCAGTAAATACTCCAGTTAAAAAAATAAAATAAAACATGGAATGTTTGTGTTGGAAGGATGGAATCATTTCATCTCATTATCTCTAGCCACTTAATCCTGTTCTACAGGGTCGCAGGCAAGCTGGAGCCTATCCCAGCTGACTACGGGCAAAAGGCGGGGTACACCCTGGACAAGTCACCAGGTCATCACAGGGCTGACACATAGACACAGACAACCATTCACACTCACATTCACACCTACGGTCAATTTAGAGTCACCAGTTAACCTAACCTGCATGTCTTTGGACTGTGGGGGAAACCAGAGCACCCGGAGGAAACCCACGCAGACACGGGGAGAACATGCAAACTCCACACAGAAAGGCCTTCGCCAGCCACGGGGCTCGAACCCGGACCTTCTTGCTGTGAGGCAACAGCGCTACCCACTACACCACCGTGCCACCAGGATGGAATCATATTGTTTCATATTATTTAGTGGGCCAAAGTGTGATAAACAGGGAAGTCTCATCTCATTATCTCTAGCCGCTTTATCCTGTTCGACAGGGTCGCAGGCAAGCTGGAGCCTATCCCAGCTGACTACAGGCAAAAGGCGGGGTACACCCTGGACAAGTCACCAGGTCATCACAGGGCTGACACATAGACACAGACAACCATTCACACTCACATTCACACCTACGGTCAATTTAGAGTCACCAGTTAACCTAACCTGCATGTCTTTGGACTGTGGGGGAAACCGGAGCACCCGGAGGAAACCCACACGGACACGGGGAGAACATGCAAACTCCGCACAGAAAGGCCCTCGTTGGCCACGGGGCTTGAACCTGGACCTTCTTGCTGTGAGGTGACAGCGCTGACCACTACACCACCATGCCACCCAGAAACAGGGAAGTAAAATTTGAAATTTGACTTTTACCAAACAATGCTGAGAGAGAGAGTCTAGTCTAGTGTCAGAAGTAAGAACTGTTTGGTGATCATAAGAACTGTTAACTGATACTATTTATGCACCTTTATCAAAAAAATTATACTTTTCCACTAATAAAACATGAATCCTTAGCATGCCACAAAACCTGTAAAGGATTAAAAATGACACCAGTAATTACACATTAGCCTACTGTCTTGGAATGCAAAGGGTTGCATGTGAATGTGTTTAACCTTTTCATGTCTGTGCATGTGAGTTTCTCTGCCATGTTCAAGAAACCTTGCCAGCTGCTCCTGACTGTCAGCATGAGTTTAAACTCAACTTCTAAAAAAAAAAAATTACAATGAGATCCACTTCGGCGGCATGGTGGTGTAGTGGTTAGCACTGTTGCCTCGCAGCAAGAAGGTCCGGGTTCGAGCCCTGTGGTCGGCGAGGGGCTTTCTGTGTGGAGTTTGCATGTTCTCCCTGTGTCCGCGTGGGTTTCCTCCGGGTGCTCTGGTTTCCCCCACAGTCCAAAGACATGCAGGTTAGGTTAATTGCTGACTCTAAATTGACTGTAGGTGTGAATGTGAGTGTGAATGATTGTCTGTGTCTATGTGTCAGCCCTGTGATGACCTGGCAACTTGTCCAGGATATACCCCGCCTTTTGCCCGTAGTCAGCTGGGATAAACTCCAGCTTGCCTGAGACCCTGTAGAACAGGATAAAGCGGCTAGAGATAATGAGATGAGATGAGTTCCATTTCCATACACATTTACAATAGTACACACTCTCATACACAGTGATTTTTATGCTTCAACTTTGATTCTTATTACAAGCAATTCAGAATAGTTTTGATTTTTCTTTAGACACAGGCTCAATGTTAACATTAATAACGTTTCACAAATAAGCAAGAGGAATTTGGCAAGCACCCGGTACAATTATGTGAACCAAAGAATGCTAAGAACAACTTTAGTATACTTTGGCTAAGCACAACTGTTGGTTGGTTGTGTAGAAGAGAGTTTCTAATGATCAGCAGCAAGAGTGCTGTGCAGCTAAACAAGGTTTTTCAATTCACGCCCAAAGAGAAAGCAAGTCTTCTATTTCGAGGATAAACAGGTTGTTTATGATTGTCCTGATAATGTGCGAGTCACATCTGCAACACCAGAAACTATGATTATGGAACATTACTGACTCCTGAATTTACCCAGAGGGAAATCCTCATCATAACGTTCAAAGGAAACCTTAAATTTTCCTGTCTAAGCATTGTGCAATGGTCCTATGTTACTTTATATGGCCTACTTAAAATCTGGGCTTTGTTTTCTTCAAAGGCAAGTGTTAACAGGCCATGGTTGGTAAAAAGCCTTCCACTCTGGACTTGCTCTGCAAATGTGAAGACATTTAATATGCCAGAAAATGCATGCCTAAGTCATTTATCCAAAATTAGAGAACAGAACATGAGCACAAAAACACATTTGAATAGCAGTATGTTCAGAGGAAAATAGTAATGCCAAATACTTCCTGTTCAACCTGTGCTACACATACATTTAGCACACAGTTTATTTTTACTAAAGGTATTTCGGTCACAAGGTTCTTTTGTATTGCATTGTATTGTTTATTTTCACAACAAGAAAGAACATAATACAATAAACAATTAAAAAACAGGTGCAGGAGGAGGGAAAAAGCATTTATCGCTTATACTAGTTTCTCCTCCTCTATACTTATTTAAAATTAATTATAGTCTTAATTACCAATAATCGTGACTATAGATAAAATAATACAAGTAATATAATACATAGAGAGTGATAACAATACAACAAGGATAATTAAATACTTAATAATATAAATCAAAATAAGAACTGATCATATGAGACTATTACAAGGAACTAAGATGGCTTATGAGATGACTTTTCAGGGAACTTTTAAACATCAGAAAAGAGGAGGTTGTTTGTATATTTGTCTGAAGACTATTCCATATTGTGACACATTTGTATTTTACGGAGGACTTTGCTAATGATGTGCGGAAGAGAGAAATATGGAGCTGATTCCTTTGTTGGGTATAATAATTATGTACAAGTGAATTAGGATTTAAGAAATTGTCAAATATATTGGGGAGATTGTTTGCCAGGAAGTTAAATGTGAATATACTAATTTGTAATTTATTGATATCATGGATATTTAGTATTTTTAATTTTTGAAACAAAGGTTGCCGAATGTGACCGAAAGTCAGAAACAGTTGCTATTCTTACGAATTTCTTTTGGAGGATTATAAGAGGGTGTAGAGTTGTACGGTAGGCGCATCCCCAAACAATGTTACAGTAAGTCAAGTATGGGTAAATGAGGCTATTGTATATAATTATGAGAGTCTTTTGAGGGATAACTTATTTGATTTTCCCAATAACACCAATTGTTTTAGCAACTCTTTTACTTATGACAGAGACATGGGCTTTCCAATTTAATTTGTCATCTATTACTACCCCCCAAAATTTAGTCTGTCTCTCTTGCGTAATAGAAACATTCTTTCAGAATATTTTGGCCTTATTAATATCATAGCTTTTATTTCTACTACAGAAAATGAGGACATTTGTCTTTTTAGAATTTATTGATAATTTATTTGCTTCAAACCATGTAGCTACCGTACTTTACTCAATTCTTGATTAGCCAGTTGTATCAGAGAATCAAAGTTTTTATGAGAAAGGAATATGTTGGTGTCATCGGCAAACAGTATAAAATACAATATTGAGGAGGCTTCTGCTAGATCATTGATGTAGATCAAGAATAGTAAAGGACCCAAAATTGACCCCTGTTGTACTCCACATTGAATTTCTTTGTAGGTAGATTTGGTTCCATTCAGAGTCACATCTTGTTTTCTATTATTCAGGTAATTTCGAAACCAGTTTAATGCAATGCCAGTAATACTGTAAGCAGCTAATTTCTGGAGGAGTATAGTATGGTTTACTGTATCAAAAGCTTTTGATAAATCTAAAAATATTCCTATTGTATATTCGTTTTTGTCAGTGGCTGTAGATATTCTATCTACTAGCTGTATTAGGGCAAGAGAAGTGGATACACCCTTGCAGAAAACATATTGGTATTTGTATAGGATATTATTAGTGTTGAGATATTTAATCAGTTGATTATAGACAAGCTTTTCGTACAGTTTTGACATACTGGGCAAGACTGAGATTGGTCAGTAGTTGTTAAATGATGTTGGGTCTCCACCTTTGAAAATAGGGATTACTTTAGCAGCTTTTGTTCCAGTGGGAACCTCTCCACTTTGTAAAGACAATGTAAAAATATGGGTAAGAGGAATGAGGATGTGGGGAAGGGCCTTCTTTAGGGCTTTAGATTTAATTTCATCATATCCAGCGGCAGAGTCTTTTAAATTTAAAACTATGTCCTCTACTTCTTTATTCGAAGGTGGTTCAAAAAATGACAGGGAACAATTTCTAGGGGCCTTAACGTAGCTTATAGGATCTTTTTGCATTCTTGAAATTTTATTTGCTAGATTAGTACCAATATCAACAAAGAATTTGTTAAACTCGTTACACATTTCAACATTATCATTGATGATTTTATTTCTGATTTTTATTTCTCATGGGCCTGTGTTTGTCATTTTTTTTTACAATTTAGTACTTCACTGATAACTCCCCATGTTTGCTTTATATCAAGACTTGCTTCCGTAAACCTCTTGTGAAAATATTCCTTTTTTGCAGTTCTCAACATGTGATTGAGTTTATTTCGATATTTTTTGTATTGGTGTTGGTTCAAAGGCGTTGTAATTTTTAGGTATCTTTTATATAGTTGTTGTTTCCTGTTTATTGATTTGAGTAATCCTTTGCTTAAGCATGTTTTTTTGTAACTTTGATTGAGGCTTTTAGCTGTCTTAAGAGGAAAGCTTTTATCATATATGGTTCCTACAATATTATGAAGATTCTACATTCATAAGGCTGGCTATGGTATGGTAGGCTGGCTGGTTCTGCGTAGGCTACATGTAGCATTAAAACATATTGGTAAAACATATTAAAAAATATATTGGCAACTATTGGCATCTACATGAACACAAATTGTTGTTGACCTGTTAAATAAACTTAGTTGGGGCAAATAGACCACCACTGTAGATATTTATTAAACCACTCAAACTTTTGAGCTCGTAGATGTCGGAGTTGTGTGGCTGTGAGTTTCTTGATGTGTCTGCAGTACAGGATCATGCAGTCTGTACCATACAGCAGAGATGGTAGAACCACTGTCTTGTAAACATTTATCTTTGTGACAAGTCTAATGTCATGTCTAGACCAAAGCTTTTTCTTGAGTGCTCCAAAAGCCTTGGAAGCTGCTTGGATCCGTCTATCAACTTCTGTGTCTGATGAGTTGTTGTTAGTCACTGCACTTCTCAGGTACGTGAAACAGTTTGTAGATTTGAGTGGTTCACCCTGGACTTTGATATTAGGTGGAACACTTTCTTTATTTTGAAGAGGAGGTTGAAAGAGCAGTTCTGTCTTGGAGATATTAATCTTGAGCCCAAAAAGATCTGCAGCATTTGCAAAAGCATTCACAATTTTTTGCATTGCAATAGGATCATTTGCTAACAGAGCTGAATCATCTGCATAAAGAAGCTCTCGGATGCAGATCTCTCTGATTTTTGTTTTTGCTCGGAGTCTTGCCAGGTTGAATGGGTTCCCATTTGTTCGAGTGCGTAAATAAATGCCATCAAGACCAGTGGGCATTATTTCCAAAACAGCTGATAGGAACATTGTGAAGAGGGTTGGTGCAAGGACGCAGCCTTGTTTTACCCCATGATTGACTTTGAAAGGTTCACTGAAGTTACCACCTACTGTTACTCTTCCCTCCATGCCATCGTGAAATAATTGGATGATCTTAATGATTTTCTGAGGACAGCCATAGGCCTGCAGAACTTTCTAGAGTGTTGCTCTATCAACAGTGTCAAAAGCCTTTGAGAAGTCGACAAATACAATAATCAAAGGTTGCTGTTGTTCTATTGCCTTTTCTTGCAGTTGACGAAGTGAAAAAATCATGTCAGTTGTAGATCTGCTGGCTCTGAAGCCACACTGACTCTCAGGTAGGGTGTTTTCTGATATACGCTTCAGTCTGTTGAGGATGATCTTGACAAATATTTTAGCTGTGACTGACAGAAGAGATATACCCCGGTGGTTTCCACAGTCACTTCTTTCTCCTTTCTGTTTGTATATTGTTACAATTACAGCATCTTTGAAATCTTGTGGAAGACAGGATCTTTCAAAACAGGAGTTGAAGAGGTCAAGCAACACAGCCTTTAGCTTTTCACCCCCATGCTTCAGTACTTCAGCTGGAATACCATCCTGTCCCGGTGATTTACCACTTTTGGTGCTTTTCAGTGCTTTCTCCAGTTCATCCATGGTAATTGGGTCACATAGATCATCACGCACCGGGCGTTTGGTCAATCCATCACACACATTGGGTTTTGCTGATCCTTGTTGGTTGAGGAGGGTACAAAAGTGCTCCTTCCATCGTTCAGTAATTTCACCTTTGTCTGTATAAATTTTGCTACCATCTGCAGATTTCACAGGAACAACTGTATTTGTTTTTGGACCATGGATGGCTCTCAACACAGAAAAAAGTCCTTTAGTATCATTTCTATCAGCCATGCCTTGTATCTCCTCTGCCAGCTTTGACCACCAGTCATCTTTTAGTTTACAAATTTCCTTCTGTACTTTGGCTTTCACAACCTTGAAGTCAGCTTTACTCTTTTCCGAGTTCACGTTCAGGTGTTTTTTAAAAAGCACATCTTTTTCATTTAATAGCTTTTGGATTGATTCTTCATTATCCCTAAACCAGTCAGGGGATTTTCTTTTCGGGTATCCTAGCAAATCCTCTGATACTTGGCATATTATGTTCTTAAGTTGTTTCCATTGCATTTCGACATCATCACCTTGAGAGATCATGGTGTTTTCTACAAGTGCGCTTGTAATCCCATCTGCTAGTCTAGATTGATGTTCTGGATTGGAGAGCTTGGTACAATTTAGTCTTCTAGGGGATTTACTAGCTGTTTTATGTCTCTTGCAGAGAATCTTGAATTTGAGCTGAGATCTTACTAAAAAGTGGTCTGTTGAGCATTCAGCGCCTCACAATGCCTTGGTGCAAAGCACATCTGAGAGATTTGATCTTCAAATTAATACATAGTCTAAGAGATGGGGATGTTTGGATCTTGGATGTGACCAGGTGAAGTAGTTCTTATCTGGTTGTTTGAAGAAGGTGTTAGTAATGCATAGATCAAGTTCAGTACAAATATTTAAGAGCAGTTCTCCATTTTGGTTTTTATTTCCTTTGCCAAATTTACCAATGACTTCTGGATATGTCACATAGTCACACCCAATACGTGCATTGAAGCCACCAAGTACCAGGAGTTTATGTTCCTTTGGGACTTTTTCTAAACAGTTCTTCAGTTCTTGATAGAAACTTTCTTTGTCTTCATCAGAGTAGGACATGGTAGGGGCATAGATGCAGAAAAGAGTCAGATGCCAAGACTTTCCAATGTGAAGACGTAAGCTCATAAGTCTCTCTGAGAAACCTGTCGGTAATTTGGGCAGACTTTTTGCAAGGGTGTTATGAACTGCAAAGGCTACGCCTGCATCACGTCGACCTGAGGTTTTCCCAATCCAGTAAAAAGTGTAGTGTCTTTCCTGGAGTTGCCCTTCTCCTTCCATTCTTGTTTCTTGTAGAGCAGCAATGTCGATGTTGTATTTGCTGAGTTCAATGTCAATCAGTGCAGATCTCCTTTCTGGTCTAGTGTCATTGTCCAACATTGTTCTGACATTCCATGTTACCACAGTACATTTGTTCTTTTGTTTCCTCTCGCTGTGATGAAGGCCCGCTGACCGCGAGTTGCCAGCCAGGCTAAAATCTGAGCAAGCTTTGTTTACCCACACCTTTTCTAGGGGCTTCCCCAGTTGGGGTAGGCAGTGCTGTCCCTGAAAAGGGCTGCCTAGGCACTCATATAGCTGCCGATATTTGCCTTTGCTCAGGGTTGACAAAGTAACGACCATCTAGCATGAGTCGCCTGTGTGCAGAGGCTTCGCTAGTAGCTACCAGCTTCTCAGGCCTGCTACCATCACGCTTCCTTCCATCGCCACAGGACTTTCTATTTGGGGAGGTACTTCCTCGTAAGCATCCCAAATCATGCCTTGCACGGTAAAAAGGCCTTCGGTGTTGTGCCCCCACCAAGAAGCCTCTCTGGACCACAGTATCTGACCCTAAGTGGTACACAAACGCACAACAAACCTAGGAGATAAAGAGGTTGCCCCGCAGTGACTACTAACTAGTCAGTGCTGCCATTCATTGGCCAACCACTGGCTCTTCTGTATGCCAGCTGATGCCTCTGCCATTGACCCAATATAGGTTCATCTGCCTTTGGCATCTACCAGCGCCCTGCTGCCAGCGCTTTGACCTATAACCCTAGGTAGGAGGGCAAGAGGGTACTATCACTTGCCCAAGGTGAACCCTCAGGACTAGTGGAGGGATTACCGCGATATTCAATGAGATGCGTGAAAAAACCGACAGCCTGACTCATACATGATAAGATTCGGAATTCTTCGGTATTTTCCGTCCTGCTGATAAACACATCAATTAACACAGACACGGCACACGCTTAATATGTGGTGGCTTTAGTTGACGGTGTGTCTGAATCTTTGCTTCATATATATTTATTTTCAATTAGCCAGCCGGGCTGGCTAGTGACAGGGATTACCCGCCAAATGACAAATTAAGTCGCCTCGGGCGACTGGACCACCGCAAATTTCGAGCCCTGTAAAGGGTTCACAAACTTTCAAGCACCACTGTATATGTTGCTCCAATACCTGTATGGACCTTTCGGCATTAATGGTGCCTTCACTGATGTGCAAGTTACCCATGCCTTGGGCACCAACACATCTTATACCATGATAGATGCTGCTTTTTGAACTTTGTTCTGGGAACAATCTGGATGGTCCTTTTCCTCTTTAGCCTTGAAGACACAGCTTCTAGTATTTTCCAAAAGCAATTCAAAATATAGACTTATCAGACCATAGCACACTTTTCCACTTTGCAGCAGTCTATCTTAGATGATCTTCGGGCCCAGAGAAGTCAGCAGCATTTCTGGATGTTGTTGATATATGATTTTCACTTTGCATGGTAGATACAGCAATGAACTGTGTTTAGCAACAGCAGTTTTCCAAAGTGTTCCTGAATCCATGTAGTAATATCCTTTCAATACAATCATGTCAGTTTTTAATGCAGTGCTGCCTGAAGGCTCGAAGGTCATGGGCATTCACTGTGGATTTTAGGCCTTGCTCTGGATTCTCTGAATCTTTTGATGATATTATGGATAATTGGTGGTGAAATCCCTAAATTCATTGCAACTATATGTTGAGAAACATTGTTCTTAAACTTTTGGACTATTTGCCTACACAATTTTTCAGAAAGTGGTGAACCTTACCCCATCCAGGGCGGCATGGTGGTGTAGTGGTTAGCACGGTCGCCTCACAGCAAGAAGGTTCCAGGTTCAAACCCAGCAGCCAGTGAGGGCCTTTCTGAGTGGAGTTTGCATGTTCTCCCTGTGTCTGCGTAGGTTTCCTCTGGGTGCTCTGGTTTCCCCCACAATCCAAAGACATGCAGTTAGGTTGATGTGGGGTGGCCTTGGGCTGAGGTGCCCTTGAGCAAGGTACCTGACCCCTGACTGCTCCCCGGGTGCTCTGGTGTGGCTGCCCACTGTTCTGAGTGTGTGTGTGTGTGTTCACTGCTTCAGATGGGTTAAATGCAGAGGATGAATTTCACTGTGCTTGAAGTGTGCATGTGACGAATAAATAAATAATCCTTACTTGTGACTGACTGAGCCTTTCCAATTACCAGTTAATGTGTTTACCTGTAAAATGTTCCAAACAGGTGTTTTTGTGCATTCCACAACTTTCCCAGTCTTTGTTGCCCCGTCCCAACTTTTTTGGAACGTGTTGCGGACATCAAATTCAGAATGAGAAATTTATCAGTTTGAACATGAAATAGTTTGCCTTTATATTATATCTAATTGAATATGCATCAGAAAGTATTTGCAAATCACTGCATTCTATTTTTCTTTACATTTTACACAGTGTCCCAACTTTTTTGGAATCGGTTATATTATGAAGTACCATTCTGATATAGTTTCCCTTTCTGAAACCAATATGCCAGCCAAATGAATGAATTTACCACTTTAGTTTGGGGGCAGTAATCAAATTTGCATTTATAAGATTGTGATAAAGCACTTTATATGTATTCTACAGTTTTGTTTAAAAAAATAGCAGTACATCAGTAACCTGATGAACCACTGTTATTACCGGTAGTTGTAGTGATATTTCTGCATGGCAAATAATTTGCTTGTAGATGTCGTTGTGTAATAGAAAAAACAACAGACCCAACTGTCATGACATGTATGCTGTTTGTGCTGAGTAATTCACTGGTTCATTGAAAGGGGCATGTTCAAAATAATAGCAGTGTGGAGTTTAATTTGAGAATTCATTCATTCTGTTAAAAAGCATGTGTCATTAATTGCCCTTTATTAAGGAAGAAGGGAAGTAAATATTTCACACATTGTTATAAAATATATTTCCTTGTGAATTGTTAAGTAAAATGGGTCGTTCCAAATATTGTTCAGAGGAACAACGTAATTTCATTAAAAAGTTGATTGGAGAGGGGAAAACAGATAAAGAAGTGCAGCAAATTATAGGATGTTCAGCTAAAATGATCTCACATGCTTTAAAATGACAACAAAACCCCAAAACATGCAGAAAAAAAATGAGCAACTACTATTAAAACGGCTCAAAATCTTTGTCAGGATGACAAAGATTCAGCCAATCACCACCTCCAGAAAGATCAAAGATGATCTAAAATTACCTGGAAGTACTCTTGCAGTCAGAAGACATTTGATCGAAGCTAAGCTATCAGCAAGAAGCCTGGGGAAAGCACCATTGTTGAAAAAATGGAGAAATGGTGTAATGTGGACTGATGAGAGTAAAATTGTTCTTTCAGGTCTAGTGGTCATTGACAGTACGTCAGATGACCCCCAGGTACTGAATTCAAACCACAGTGCATTGTAAAGACAGTGAAGCATGGTGGTGCAAAAATCATGGTATGGGGATGTTTTTCATACTACAGTGTTGGGCCTATTAATCGTATACCAGGGCTCATGGATCAGTTTGAATAGATCAAAATACTCGAAGAGATTATGTTGCTGTATGCCGAAGAGGAAATGCCCCTGAAATGGGTGTGTAACAACTTTTTACATTTGGACAATGAGGAACTGGAGACAGGCGTGACAATTCAAGGTGCATTTTACTATTACTTTAACTTTTCAGTGAATACTACATTGAATACATATAAACATGCATGTGGGGTGACACAGTTCTCTCTCCCATTACTGGCCATCTGAAACACAGAGACACACATTAACACCTTCGGACACAAGGAAAAATGCTATGGAATTTCATGTGCACAAAATTGTACACATTATGTCTGGAGGGGTTATTAGACAGCCAGTAATTCGACACAGGTGTAACTCGTCACATGTTACCTGCTGGTTCAACCTGATTCCTTGCTGTTCACAGCCGACGCTAAACCACCCCCTCACTTCCACAGGGTGTTTCAGTAAGACAACAACCCCAACCCACGAGTCAGCGAGCAACATCTTAGTTTCAGACAAAAATGACTGAAGTAGTGGAGTGGCTAGCTCAATCCCCTGACCACAACCCCATTGAAAACTTGTGGAGTGACATTAAAAATGCAGTTTCTGAAGCAAAACCTAAAAAAGAAATCACAGGAACTGTAGAATGTAGTTCATTCATCCTGGGCTGAAATACCTTTTGCCATAAGTTGGTTGACTTGATGCAATGCAGATGCGCAACAGTTATCAAAAACCATGGTTATGCAACTAAATATTCAGTTTGAGTTTGAAGAGAAAAATGTCAACACTGCTATTTTTAAAAAAAACAGATTAATATTCCTTTCTTTGCTTCCTGTTAAAGAATAACACAGACTTGATAAAATTTGTTCATGCTTTGATTTGGAATTGAATGTGTAATGTTTCCACTACATTTGAAATATGGAAATAAAAGCTATTAAAAATATTTCACTTTATTAATTTTTTAACACACTGTTATTTACTTGACCACAACTGTATAACTTTCTTAAGTATCAGTGATGCACTATTAGTAAAAACAAACCAATAACTTGCAAGATAAGGTTAATGTAACAATCTTCATCAGTCTAGCCATAATAATAATAATAATTTAGGACTGTTTTCTTTTTCCATGTTCTGTGTTATGGTATGTAAATTTTACAGCATTGTTACATAAGTTTCAACAAGTTTGGTAAGATTTTATTTAAAGGGTACCTACATAGGACCTCTGTGCAGGTGCCCTTTAAATAAAGTCTTACCAAACTTCTTGTACTGTATGTGGTCCACATTCATAACACCTCATGTATCATCAACAGACTGTATACTGTACTAATTTAGCTGATAATTATCATGCACAACTATAAACAATCCATTTATGAGGTACTGCAAAAAGTAAAACATTAAAAAAATGTTTTGACTCCAACCCTCAGGTATAGTCAAGAGACAGACTTTTTTGTTTGTTTGTTTGTTTTTAAAAAAAGGGCAGTGAACAAACAATAGAAGGTGGCATAGAGGGAAGGGCTGCTGCTTTAGAACATGAAGGTCCCTGGTTTGAGCTTGAGATAATGTCTATTAGGAATTTTCAATGTTTTCCCCATGTCTGTCTGGGCTTCTTCTGCTTTCTATGATTTTATCTTCTACTCTTTTGAAATGAAAAACAATCGACCAAGGTAAGTGCCAAATACTGGAAGCAGCTTTGTTCAGTATTTAACTATTTAACAACCTGCCCATACTGGCAAAACAAAAAATAATAATAATTAAAAAAAAAAAAATCTGACATTTAACATCAGCCCTGCAGTCACAAATGGAGCAGGTGTAGACCAAGTAGAATAAGTCTGTCTATTTATTTATTTATTTATTTATTTACTTACTTACTTAATATTTTGTTAGGTTTAGGTCCAGGTCTCAGCTTTATGCACAGTGCACCTACTTATTGTATACATAATAGTGACAATTCTGTAGCATGTAAATTGTTACAGTTGTCATGTAACTAACCAAAATAATTTCCAAAATTTATATGAGGTACCATAAGAGGGAAAATACTTTGTTTCCAAAAAATCTGGGTTGTAATGTCTTCATGAATATTAATGAATTGGCCAACAAAGCCAGTTCAAAACTGAAATTTGAAACTGAAATCTGACACCCATGAATGAAAATGGATCTATTTTGCATTCTTTTATATTTTAATTCAACAATTTTCAATACAAATGATATTACTGACAAAAATATTAGCAATGTTACTAAGAATTTTTGAAATATGTACACATTTAAGATCAAATCCATCAGAAAATCTGACATTTTGCACAAAGCAGTTAACATGACTAATATCACAAATTTTGCTTACATCTAAATAGAGACCTAGAAATAGTGCAGACCCTTGAATAGTAAATATTCAAGATATTGAACATTTACTTTCTTTGTTTTAAACATTTCAAAATTCTAAAATTTTCTGTTTATTTCCTATTTAATTTTTTTTAATTCAGCATGATTTTCAGACCATATTTTCAATGTGGTCTCATTCTTTTGGACCCCAATGTGTATTGTAATATTTACAAAAAACATTAGTGAGAGTGAGAGTGCTTTGCTAAGACACAAACATCTGTGGCCCACGAAGCATTAACCATAAAGCACACAACCCCTCCCCTTGACTTGGCTGGGTCCTTTGTTCTGTCTTGCCAGTAAACACTGAAACCCTCCGGCATGATGGCACAGTCAGGCATGCAGGGCTCTAGCCATATCTCTGTAAATGCCAAAACAACAGTTTCTGATGTACCATACAATACAAACAGTATTTTGGGAGGACTTTACTATTAGGTCCATAAATAAGCACTCTATTAATACTCTTGTACATCAGCAAATAATGAAGCATGTAAATTAAAAGACTCTGAGTCATATGATTTGCCCTTAATAAAGGTAATAATTGAAGTATTAACATCGTATTATCTTATTCTGATCATTAATATCATGCCTTTTAGTATTATTAAAGCTCATTTACATTGTTCTTTTGTCCACAATGTAGGTTAACATTCCCTGTGTAAATAACTATGTTACATTTGATAGTTTGTGACCAACTCGGAATATGGCCCTATGAAACTTAGAAAATTAACTCACTAAGCACAAGCACTGTCCAATACAATACAATATGCCATGGTAAACATTGAACACCTCATACCTGTAGCACAAGAAAAGAAAAAGAAAAAAACCCACAGAAGTACGTAAGTCAAATATAGCCTAATTCCATGGGAAAACCATAACTCTGGCAAAACTGGTTATAGCTCAGGATAACATACAACCCCATCTCACTGTAAACACACAATCCTCTGGTACATTGAGCAATAATATGAAGTTGTTTCTTAGAGTCATTTCTTGCAAAAGGCTTGATAGATTTAGTAATAGGCTTGGTCTGTGCAAATATTTGCATGGAGCTGCTCTGATGCTATCTAAGCAAGAAACTAGATCCTTTTATTGACCACATGATTTACACACACCTAAGCCACAATATTAGAAGACAAAATGCAAAAGAAATATCCACTCTTCAGACATGCTCAGTTGTTGCAGTGTGCTAAGGAGTGGGTGTGTCCCAAAATTCTGAAGAACCTCAGTTTTCAGTTTACAAAACAGACATATAAATTCATGCATAAAAAACCTTTGTTAGGACTGGGACTGTTTTGGCCTCTAGAGGCCACTGTTATTTCCTTTTCTGGTCATGTTTGTTTTGGGCCTCTAGAGGTCACCACTGTGTTCTGTGTTTTGTTTTTGTCTTTTTGCCTGTTTCCTGCCCCGCCCTGTCCTTTATTAGTTTGTGTATAAATACCCCTCTGTTTGTTCCCTTGTCATGGAGTCTTTTTCCTATGTTATGCTGTTAGTGCTAGTTCCCTCTGTCCCATGTACCTTGCCTGTGTCTTTGTATTCTTGGTTTTTGCTTCTTTCTTTTGGACTTTGTGGATTTTGTTTTTGACCTTTTTGATCTTCTGAGCGTTTGAGTTTTTGCATTTTTTCTTATTTGGATTTTGGACTTTGAACCTTGGGATATTTTATTTTTGTTTATCTTCTGAGCTTTGGATTATTCTTTTTGTTTTTTCCCTTGGATTGTCTCATCTCATTATCTGTAGCCTCTTTATCCTGTTCTACAGGGTCGCAGGCAAGCTGGAGCCTATCCCAGCTGACTATGGGCGAAAGGCGGGGTACACCCTGGACAAATTGTCAGGTCATCACAGGGCTGACACATAGACACAGACAACCATTCACACTCACATTCACACCTACGGTCAATTTAGAGTCACCAGTTAACCTAACCTGCATGTCTTTGGACTGTGGGGGAAACTGGAGCACCCAGAGGAAACCCATGCGGACACGGGGAGAACATGCAAACTCCACACAGAAAGGCCCTCGCCGGCCACGGGGCTCGAACCCGGACCTTCTTGCTGTGAGGCGACAGCGCTAACCGCTACACCACCGTGGATTGTACATAGTGTAAATAAACTGTTTTTGATACTTTTCTACTTCCACCTCACGCCTCTGCACTTGAGTCATCCCCCTGGTGGCCTAGTGGGGATTTGCTGGATTATCACACCAGCGAATCAGGTTTGAATCCCAGCAAAACCCTAACAACCTTAAACCCATTCCCTACATGTTTTGGTCATATATCAGTTTGAAAACACTGCAACTGCAATAGTACCATTGTAGATCATCACATATCCAGTATCTGATGATAGATAGGTTTTTGATTTTTATATCTATCTCGATTTCTGTGGACATTGTGTTGCACTCTGTTGTGTAAAGGGCCTGTGGCTTTAGTAAAGAGACCCCTAAGTGCTTCTCCACACTGCAGTCTTATTTGTCTCTCTTTTCTGCAGTGGCACAGCATTAAATAACCTCACTGCAGAAGCAAATGGAATTTTACAAACTCTATTCATAACTTTGTTTGAAAGTTGTTTTTTGATAGAGGCAGTCAGCTTGTATGAGCACAATGGTGAATGCTTATGAAACTCAAATGTTCAAAAAAACATTTAACTATGCACATTAGACATGTGACATTTAACAAGAGATGGGAATTATTTTCCTTGTTTTCATAAGTATAAGGAACAATATGATTAATAGTGAATAATAGTACAATAATGAATGCCTCATGGTTTGTGTTATCCTCTGTTGCAGTTCTGAAGGCAGCCTACGTGCAAAAACATGTTCTGCTGTTGTGCTCAAGCAAGTCAAGTTCTGCAAGACATTCTTAGTTGGTGTAATGCTCTGACTACATTCTTCATCACCCACAGCTGTATTTATGTTTGCGATTGCTGATCTCCCTACAGAATTCTCTTCACCAACTCCCTTCAGGCTAGGCCAAATGTTCTGATCATACTGAAACATTTGGTTTGATATAAGAATTTCAAAAATCAACTTGAGGTTATTTAAACAAGCACGTAGAGATCCTTATTGGGTAAGATAGTCAAGTCTTGTTGAGGCTTGTTACTTCTGTCTGTCAAACATACATTATGCACCAGAAAAATATTCACAAGAAAGTGTGCTATGTGAGTTTCAGCTTTATCTTGCATTTCAGATAAAATACTTGTTTCATTCTGATAGGTGATCTCAGGAAAGTTCTCTTAGGGTTCTGAAGCTCGTATATTTATTGGGCTCTAAGTTACATCTAGAACTAAGAATATATGAAAATATGAACTAGAAAATCTTCCACATTTTACCTAGATTTTACTTACACCACATTGCATTACGGGCGGCACGGTGGTGTAGTGGTTAGCGCTGTCGCCTCACAGCAAGAAGGTCCTGGGTTCGAGCCCCGGGGCCGGCGAGGGCCTTTGTGTGGAGTTTGCATGTTCTCCCCGTGTCCGCGTGGGTTTCCTCCGGGTGCTCCGGTTTCCCCCACAGTCCAAAGACATGCAGGTTAGGTTAACTGGTGACTCTAAATTGACCGTAGGTGTGAATGGTTGTCTGTGTCTATGTGTCAGCCCTGTGATGACCTGGCGACTTGTCCAGGGTGTACCCCGCCTTTCGCCCGTAGTCAGCTGGGATAGGCTCCAGCTTGCCTGTGACCCTGTAGAAGGATAAAGCGGCTAGAGATAATGTGATGTGCTGTGACATTACATTACGTATTAATTTTTAAATAGTCTTTATTGTAAAACTTTACAGCTTTTTTAAAACACCTTTTTTCTCTCTTTTAAAACAACATAATATCTTTTATGTGCTGTTTCTAAATATAGATTTTATTATTTCAGTCCTTTCATGCCATCTTATTCATTTTGTTGATTCATCTCATGTTACAATGGCTTGTAAATTGCTATTTTATGCAATTTACATTTATGGAAACTAAAATTAGATTAATAATAATAACTAGAAAGTGCATTCCTGTCAGTAAACCTGCTGAAAACACACAAACTACAAACATGGGCACTCAGAACTACAAGCTCCAAGATCCACAGCGCCCTCTGTCACCAGAGTACAACCCCGATTCCAAAAAAGTTCGGACAAAGTACAAATTGTAAATAAAAACGGAATGCAACGATGTGGAAGTTTCAAAATTCCATATTTTATTCAGAATAGAACATAGATGACATATCAAATGTTTAAACTGAGAAATGTATCATTTAAAGAGAAAAATTAGGTGATTTTAAATTTCATGACAACAACACATCTCAAAGTTGGGACAAGGCCATGTTTACCACTGTGAGACATCCCCTTTTCTCTTTACAACAGTCTGTAAACGGCTGGGGACTGAGGAGACAAGTTAATGTTAACCCATCCTTGTCTAATGTAGGATTCTAGTTGTTCAACTGTCTTAGGTCTTTTTTTGTCATATCTTCCATTTTATGATGTGCCAAATGTTTTCTATGGGTGAAAGATCTGGACTGCAGGCTGGCCAGTTCAGTACCTGGACCCTTCTTCTACGCAGCCATGATGCTGTAATTGATGCAGTATGTGGTTTGGCATTGTCATGTTGGAAAATGCAACGTCTTCCCTGAAAGAGATGTCATCTGGATGGGAGCATATGTTGCTCTAGAAACTGGATATAGCTTTCAGCATTGATGGTGTCTTTCCAGATGTGTAAGCTGCCCATGCCACACGCACTAATGCAACCCCATACCATCAGAGATGCAGGCTTCTGAACTGAGCGCCGATAACAACTTGGGTCGTCCTTCTCCTCTTTAGTCCGAATGACACGGCAGTCCCTGATTTCCATAAAGAACTTCAAATTTTGATTCGTCTGACCACAGAACGGTTTTCCACTTTGCCACAGTCCATTTTAAATGAGCCTTGGCCCAGAGAAGACGTCTGCGCTTCTGGATCATGTTTAGATATGGCTTCTTCTTTAAACTATAGAGTTTTAGCTGGCAACGGCGAATGGCATGGTGAACTGTGTTCACAGATTATTTCTCTAGAAATATTCCTGAGCCCATTTTGTGATTTCCAATACAGAAGCATGCCTGTATATGATGCAGTGCCGTCTAAGGGCCTCTGCATGCTCTTGCGACAAGGCTTTCGCAGACAGTTGTAATTTATCGTTGAGTGGGGAGTAATAGGCGTGCGTGATGTTATTCACCGCCACAATGCAAGGGGGCGCAAAGTCGCGAAATCGCTAGGAGTAGTTGGTGGGTGTGGTTAGTGGAGTGTTTATCCTCCGGTTACTTATAATGACTAGAACTGGAGTCGTATAGATGTACATACTTCCTCACTTCCTCAATCAACCTCTCTTCGTGCTGCTCCATCTTCGCTCGTGTTTTTAAAAATGGCGGTTGTGAAAACAAAACAAACCGGGAAAGTAGGGAAGTGGAAGTGCGTGTACAGCGGATGTAGAGTGGACCAATCAGAGCCCTCTTGTCTGCGAGGCTTCTGCGGTGGTCACAATTTTTGGGAGGTGCGCGCAGAGCGTCTGCGAAGGTGGGGGGGCTACGCAGACGCCATCTGCGATGCCATCTGCGAGGACTGCGTTGTCAGCATAAATTGGCCTTAAGGGCCCGAAGATCACGGGCACCCAGTATGGTTTTCCGGCCTTGACCCTTATGCACAGAGATTCTTCCAGATTCTCTGAATCTTTTGATGATATTATGCACTGTAGATGACGATATGTTTAAACTCTTTGCAATTTTACACTGTCAAACTCCTTTCTGATATTGCTCCACTATTTTTGTCAGCGCAGAATTAGGGGGATTGGTGATCCTCTTCCCATCTTTACTTCTGAGAGCCACTGCCACTCCAAGATGCTCTTTTTATACCCAGTCATGTTAATGACCTATTGCCAATTGACCTAATGAGTTGCAATTTGGTCCTCCAGCTGTTCCTTTTTTGTACCTTTAACTTTTCCAGCCTCTTATTGCCCTGTCCCAACTTTCTTGAGATGTGTTGCTGTCATGAAATTTCAAATGAGCCAATATTTGGCATGAAATTTCAAAATGTCTCACTTTCGACATTTGATATGTTGTCTATGTTCTATTGTGAATACAATATCAGTTTTTGAGATTTGTAAATTATTGCATTCCATTTTAATTTACAATTTGTACTTTGTCCCAACTTTTTTGGAATCGGGGTTGTATTAATCACAGCTGATACTCATCTCCCTACTTAGCTCTTCTCCTACTTAAGCCACTCTCAAACACCACTCCAATGCAAAGTATTATTCTGTTTCATCCAGTCCATACCAAACCTTGCTATTCTCTACCTGCCTCTCGATTTTCTGACCTTTGCTAGCCCTATTTTGTTTATGCTCTTTGTCTCATCTATTCTATGTTGTTTGCCAATTGCCTGACCCTTGCTTGCTTCCTGGCCTCGCTTCTAGTCTGTCATTTTGGTACTGTCAACAGTCTGCTTCCCTGCTCTCCTCTGCTCCTCTCCGTGTGTGTGTGTGAGAGAGATCATGTACGGTATGTGATGGGTGAGTTGGTCTGAAAAGCCATATGAAGTTTGGTGGATGTGTGGTGAAGTGTTAAATTACCTCTTAAGATCCATCGTCAGGCTAACATGGTTTAACCCAAGTAGTCCTTTAGTTTGCTCAGAAATTTATGAGCAACCCGGACCACTCGTTCAAAATGAAGACAGAATGCACATACGCCTCCGAGGAAATCTCAGTCAATGGGAGAAACTGGTGTTGACTCTGCTGATGTTCAATTATTTTTCTTGTACATTGCAAGTACATCAAATTAATTATTAAATAAATATACGGAAAACATTATTTCAATATGTTATGGAATTATGTATGGATATCGGAATGTCACATTGATATCGCTACATTTTAATCAAATTTAACTCCATTAGGTGAGCGATTATCTAATTTAGTGTCATAAATGAGATACATTTCTGCATCTCTAACATTGTGTGTGTGTGTGTGCATGCGAGAGACAGAGAGAGGGTTTGATCATATAAGGGGTCAATTAAACCTCCTTCGGTACGCATTACACACAGATCAAAACCTCTCTTTCTCTCTCTCTCTGTCTGCGTGCACGCTTGGAATAAAAGAAATTGCCCAAAAATGTAAAATAGTTTCATTAATTAACAAGTGTTGCCAGGCAAAACAAACCTCACTTGGTAGCACGTATGATGAATATGAAGGAAGATATCGCGAAAAAAAAATGGGTACATGTGGCTACTGCTTATAAATCAAATTGTTTTCTGATACCATGTCCTTACAGTAAATATCATCTTATTATCTCTAGCCGCTTTATCCTTCTACAGGGTCACAGGCAAGCTGGAGCCTATCCCAGCTGACTACGGGCGAAAGGCGGGGTACACCCTGGACAAGTCGCCAGGTCATCACAGGGCTGACACACAGACACAGACAACCATTCACACTCACATTCACACCTACGGTCAATTTAGAGTCACCAGTTAACCTAACCTGCATGTCTTTGGACTGTGGGGGAAACCGGAGCACCCGGAGGAAACCCACATGGACACGGGGAGAACATGCAAACTCCACACAGAAAGGCCCTCGCCGGCCCCGGGGCTCGTACCCAGGACCTTCTTGCTGTGAGGCGACAGCGCTAACCACTACACCACCGTGCCGCCTACAGTAAATATAGCATATATATTTACTTTATGAGGCAGTAACCACAAAAATGAAGTGTAATCCAAAAATGAACAATTTAAAAATCACAGAAGTAAAATATACCAAGTGTTTGTATTTTATATTATTCTACTCTTACCTCTTACAGGTTTTTGAAACTGAAATCTCTGAACTGAGGCTGATATACACAGGCTGTCACCATGACCGAAACTCTTATTTCCCAGAAATGGTCTCAATACTCTTTTTTTTCGACAACTTCCTGTAACAACTCGGAAGTGCGTCACATCTACATCACACATGGGACCACTGGCCGAAGAAGGTGAGGAAAAGGGGACAACCTGGAGTATATTTTAAAATAGGAATACACTTTCCCTCTGCAATAAGCATAAACATGTCTGAAAGCGATTTCTTCAGTCTAGTCTATTTATTTTGAATGGTGAACTGAATTGTATACACTCACCAGCCATTTTAATCGGAACATGTGTATGTGCATGCGCAGTGCACGATTGTTACATTCTTACAGCACGATGACATAGTGGCTAGAGACTCTATATGAGGCAGTAGCCACAAAAACGATTTTGTCCTTTTTGGTGACCTTGACCGGATGACCCTCAAAATGTTGGAGGTTCTATTTGAGACCAATGCCCATCTATCCTGAAAGTTTCATGAAGATTGGTCCAGCCATTTTCCTGTGATGTTGCAAACAAAGAAACCCGACCGAAAACAATACCTTGCCCCGCTTTCTTGCCCGAAAACCGGCGAGAAAATTACCACATTATATATGTAATGTTTCCAGATGATACTATATATTATCTTATTTTAAACACTTTATATTTCATTAGATTTTGGTTAAAAATGAACACCATGTGACCTTATCGACTGGATTTAGCAACTACTCTTCAGCAATGACAGTACGATTGCCTTTAGCAACTACTAATGCCTATATCGGGGAAGTGCATTGCAAAGATGCTCTTCATCCTGTTTCTCTTTAGACTCCTTCTTACGAGTGAGTTTGCAAAAACCATGTACAGAGACAACGTTCTTTGCTTAAGAGAATCTCTCAACTCTCTAGCGCTAAAGGGCAAAGTTATTGGGAAACCCACCTCGAACTCGATTCATTTGAATGGCCGAAAAATGAATGGAAGTGAATGGGGGGAGAGATGAACAAAAAGAAAGAAAAAGTGCAGGTCAGAACCGATTGCATGTATGTGTTGGGGGA
Source organism: Neoarius graeffei (assembly GCF_027579695.1). Classification (NCBI taxonomy): domain Eukaryota; kingdom Metazoa; phylum Chordata; class Actinopteri; order Siluriformes; family Ariidae; genus Neoarius; species Neoarius graeffei. The sequence goes on along the minus strand of NC_083576.1, from coordinate 33,538,977 downwards.
GAAACGGTCCAAAAATCTGGCAGAATAATAAAAATAAGACTAAAGAATAACAATAGTATTGTGCACAGCACAACAACAACAACTTTTCCCACGTCAGTAGGTGGCGCTATGCTGTACATGAGCGATCATGAGTTGGAAAAATAAGTGTCTACAACAGCAACGTACTATCACAAGGTAGTGGTGTGAAGGAAAAGCATTATGGAATTATTTACCAAAAACCCGTTATGGAGCAATTGCGTCGGCCAAAAACAGCGCCCCCCATGGACAAAAATTCCCAAAATGTGGTATACATGACATGGGAGGTAGTAAGAGGGTGGCTGTGAAGTTTGACCAAATTTGAGGAAAGATTGGATTTTTTGCCCAAAAATAGCGCCCCCAGTGGCGAAAGTGCACAAAATTTGGCGTATATGTCAGGTGAGCTATGAAGAGTTTGCGTATGAAGTTTGATGACAATTGAGTAAATAGAAGATGAGATATAGATTTTTGAAGAATAAATTGTTTGGTTTTTCCCATGTCAGTAGGTGGCGCTATGCTGTACATGAGCGATCATGAGTTGGAAAAATAAGTGTCTACAACAGCAACGTACTATCACAAGGTAGTGGTGTGAAGGAAAAGCATTATGGAATTATTAACCAAAAACCCGTTTTGGAGCAATTGCGTCGGCCAAAAACAGCGCCCCCCATGGACGAAAATTTCCAAAATGTGGTATACATGACAAGGGAGGTAGAAAGAGGGTGGCCGTGAAGTTTGACCAAATTTGAGGAAAGATTGGAATTTTTGCCCAAAAATAGCGCCCCCAGTGGCGAAGTATCACAGAAATTGGGTAACATGTCAGAAGCCCAATGAGTGATTTGCGTGTGAAGTATGAGCAGTTTTGAGCAATCAGAAGATTTGTTATGAATTTTTAAGCATGTAAAATTTTGCATCGAAAATTGATTGACATATAACTTCTGAACAGTTAACCCTACATGAAACGTATTTAGTAACTTTTGTCAGCCATGTCTGTAGATGATGTGTATCAATTTTGGCGACATTCCCATGAACGGTCTAGGAGGAGTTGCGCCGTGTTCGTGGCCATGCATTTCGCAGAAAAGTGAAATGACCTCACTTCCTGTTGGGCGTGGCTAATGCATTGGCATTACATTTTTGTCCGGCTTAGTGAGATACATATGCGTACCAAATGGCATGCCACTACTACAAACTACATGGCACCCAGGCACCTTAATGCGGGAGGCCAAAATCACAACGACTTAGGGGGCGCTATAGAGGCCCTGAGCCCCGGCCAAGTTTGGGCTTCTGGTACTGAGTAGCGGTGGCAATTCTTGGAACTGGTGCCAAATTTCGTGTGTTTTCGCCCATGGCAAGTGCCCCGAAAATGGCCCAACAGCGGAGAAAAATAAAGAAGAAGAAGAAGAAGACGGAAGAAGAAGAAGAAGAAGACGGAAGAATAATAATAGTGAACTCTTACAAGAACAATAGGGCCTTCGCCCATAGGGCTCGGGCCCTAATAATAATAATAATAATTGTTGTTGTTTCCTTTTCTTTTGTAAAACTATGTGGGTAGCAAAAACTGTAAGGCATCCAGGCACCAAACTTTGTATATAGATTCCTGAACTTGGAGAGATCTCAGAAAAGTGTAATTACTGCCATATGACTCTATAATAAGTAGGCATATCAGATGTTTGTTGGCCGTGCTGTGAAAATTGTGCACACAGATGTTCATCTAAGTTTCCAAATCTGTCATTGTTTAACTCTTGAACATTTTCTATTGTGAACATGATCATTAAAAAGCTTATAATCTCTGCTTTCCAAAGTAATTTATCTCATTAAGATCTGGCCTGAGTTTCCCAAAAGCATTGCAGCACAACGGTAGAGCAAGCAGTACAATAAACGCTCTCTCTCCTAGTTAAGAGATACCCCGTATACCCAAATGAAGAACAAAAGATAAACACTATTCCATATTATCTTCCATTACTAGTATCTACAGCACCAGAAAACTAACTTTGATTTGCAGTAACACCTTGTTGTGTCATTTTCTGGTCATTTATCATAAGGCAATGATAATACCTTGCTGTCATTTTATGTGGAGGCAAAGGTCAAATACGAAATTTTAAAGTTCATGCACTTTGATAGCTAAACACTGGTAGTATTTCATCCTTTATATACTTCTACATAAGATTCTACCTTTTATACCTGGGCAACACATCAAGGGACTTTTGTATGATCATTTTATGAACATGAGTGTATGTGGGGGTACAGACGGGATACACAAGGTCAAAAAGACTGATACTGCAGGGACTTGTCCAAACATTTTGAAACACATTTATTCACTAATACCAGTTAAATAAATCATCTACAGATACTGTAATAGTGTCTAGACTAAGTAAAAAGGGAGCTGGACATTCTAATTACATTACAACATGAACAGTTCTACCTATATGGCTTATATAATTTAGGGCTTTACATACAAAGTATATGTATTTTCCTGGCATAGAGGAAGATAATAATCACTTTTCGTACTGTCAAATCGTGTTCAAATGACCTTGGTGTAGGTGAAATCACATACCAAAAGGCTGGTCATATATGAATAATATGTACCTGTACATAATTCTTATGTACCTGTGAAATGTAGGCATACATGTAGAGTTGATACTGACTGAGCTGGGCTAGAGGAGAGCACATGGTCTGGGCAAAATGGGATGGTAACTCCAGGGGAATATCATATTTCATCTCATACCCATCCCAGGCAGCCCTGGAAATGACCATTCCTAAAGTCTATGGGGGTGTATACCAGATGTGGGTTAATGAAAAAATCTGTGAAAGAAAATGTTGATGAATTCATTAGAAACTACAATTTTTTAGTGAGGAGATTAACTGTTTGTATCTTTTAAAGGACATGGGACATGAAACATAAATGCACACTATATCAGTTTCTTTCCATTAAAAATATGAATTAATTGCATCAACAAATACAAAATCATCTATTAAATTCAGCAAAATCGTTATATTCGTGATGATTATATGGCATTTCTGCTCGAGCTCCGATATGCATATTTTACAACCGGAAGAGCCGCTGTCACGTGATCATACGTCACAAAAACTTTCGGGCACAGCACAAGCGGGTAGATGAACGGAGAAATGAATGACAAGAAAATTGTTTTTATAGTCTTTAACGTACATTGAACATCATGGTGTATTGTGCTGCTAATGGTTGCAATAATTCCAATGGGAAATGCCCTGGAGTAAGTTTTTTTGCATTCCCCAAGGACCCGAAGCTGAGGAAAGTGTGGGCTCACTACTGCCATAGAAAAAACTTTGCAACTACTGTTTCCCACAAACTGTGTTCGGACCATTTCACTGAGGATTCTTTCAACATTAATACTCAGGTACTGAGCGATATTAATTGCCAAGCCAAATTTAAGAGGCCGTATAGCTGGGTTCATGGAGGCAGTGATAGCGCCATAATATACAGGGCCTAACATTCCTACAACTGTAGAGACAGTCAAGAAATCCTGTAACATTAATGGACATTTAAATAGGAACAGTCCACCGTACTTCCATAATGAAATATGCTCTTATCTGAATTGAGATGAGCTGCTCCATACCTCTCTGAGCTTTGCGCGACCTCCCAGTCAGTCAGACACACTGTCACTCCTGTTAGCAATGTAGCTAGGCTCAGCATGGCCAATGGTATTTTTTGGGGCTGTAGTTAGATGCGACCAAACTCTTCCACGTTTTTCCTGTTTACATAGGTTTATATGACCAGTGACATGAAACAAGTTCAGTTACACAAATTGAAACGTAGCGATTTTCTATGCTATGGAAAGTCCGCACTATAATGACAGGCATACTAACACCTTCTGCGCGCTTCGACAGTGCATTGATACCTTCACTCGGAGTTGTACCATTAGTTTTTAGACAGGGCGGACGGACCAGGGCATTCGCCCGCCTGGCCGTGCCCGACGAGGAGTGCTCTCGGCTGGCTTGGGAGGCAGACGGCAGCCCCTCCTGGAAGTGTGGTTTTACCATGGGCCTCATGCGGAAAAATGCCGAGGTGCATTCGCTAAGCGACTGAAAGCCGAGGTAAGGATTAGTATTATAATTTTGGGTGTATCAATTATTGATCATAATTCTGACTCGTTTCGCCATTTTGAATGTTTTCATCTCGGACTCTGGAAGCATTGTATCTCAATCAATCTCGAAAAATATCAGCAAAAAAAAAAAAACTAGCTTGCAACGGACTTTAGCTAGATCTATGATGAACTTTCAATGTATGATACAAAAATAATACTTCTTTCAACAGATCATTAGCCTTTGAGCAGAATTGTTTTTAACTTACCAGGAAGTGTTATCGAACCGACCGCTTTCAGTTTCATGGGGATTGAATGAACTCTCACTCTCAGAATCATCTGACCCGTCAGAGTAAAGACAAGATCCATGTTCATGTGAATTTCCAGCTATCGGTTCGAATTGATAGGGTCTAACTTCACATCTCTGTGAAACATCGGGAATGTCACTGTTGATGGTGTCCATTTCGGTAACCTGTTTACATTAGATTCCCAAGCGCTGGCTCCTTGGAAAGTTTTTGTGACGTCACGGGTCACGTGACCACCCAGCTAATTAACGAATCATTATTTTACGCTGATGTATAAAAAAGTTGAATAATGTGATGATTTTCACATTTTTGACGCCCTGCAGTGATTTAGATGGCATTTCTTATGTCCTTTATACATAATTATACCCAGAAAAAAATCCATGTCCCATGTCCTTTAAGTCTTTAGTATACGTCTTCTTAGCAATTGGAGTGCCATTCTCCACAGTATTTTGCTAAAAACTAAAAGTGGGGGTACGGATGGGACAGGTGGGGGGTACGGACGGGACAGCGGTATGGACGGGACATTTGAGGTTTATTGTGCTATATCAGGCAAGGTCTTTATCACAGATATGGTTTATATAGTGGTTTGGTATTTGGCAAAAGAGACTTGTAAACCATCACAATTAAAAGCTTGTAGTATTTACTTTGTGTAGAAATTAGGAGAGGGTACGGACGGGACAGAATTTTTCGGAAAATCAGAGCCTATACTTTAATCCTTAGCTGTGTGTTAGATGAAAGTAGCAATGATCTCATTCTACTTTTGTTCTCTTACATACATCATATCAAAACTTTACATGTCAAACTAACACTTATCACAGCACATTAAAACAATACTACAGACTTTGAAATCTTTAAGTAAATATTAGATTAAAATTGGTAACATGTGGGTAAAAGTAAAAAAATAACCCTGCTGGCAAAAAAAAGTTGGTATATCTTCAAAAAATGGTAATAAATCTCTATTTGACATATAAGGAATTTTAAGGTAGCAGCCATGTTTGTGATGTCAGGTGCAATGGTTAGAATGTGAAAAAAACTGAATGACTCCTGGTAACACTAAAATTGGGACATTTTTAGGTAGTATTTTTGTCGACAGTTTCGCCAAATATTGACGGATTTCCCTATTTCTTTTAATGTTGTGTTCCTTGTTACACCAGCTTTGGGAAAATAAAAGTCTAAAACAGTAATATCTTATGTAGACTTTCTTATCAACTGGTAACATGTGGAAAAATAAATGCGTACACTCAATTGTGAAACAGCCGGCTGGTCTCTGGAAACCTGTTTCTTACTGCTGCACCTTCTCACTCAAAGCAGGGAAACCATTGGTTCAATGTATGTATTTGTTCTAGTCACACCTTTTGGATGAAATGCTTTCTTTTGATAAGGGAAGTATGAAAAGAAGGTGTGGGCTTGACTTTTATAAGCCTTTTAACGGCCTGATGATATAATAACAAACAAAGGAAATTTCATTTACCTGCACTAGGTCAAAAAAACAAATAAGCTCAGTAATCCTTTGAAAGATTTACAGATACGTGGCAGCGGGGGCGTGGCCAAGCGTCGGTCTGTGAATGGAGGGCAGAGTCAGGGAAGGTAAGTGGTGGAATCATTGCACCTGATGGGAATTAACCTGTTTGTGTGTCTTCCTCAGTGACCGCGCCCTTTAAAATGAGGGGAGAGCAGAGAAAGGGAGCTCTCTCTCCCCAACCAGAACACTTGTGTGTGTGCGTGGCTGGGAATTTAAAGGTGCTCTTCCACCAAAAATGTTTAATACTGGCTCTTTTTGAAATACCGTAGTTCACTCCGAGTTTCATATGCATGCTGCATGTGAAAATGTAATTCTATCCCCATTCCCTGTATTAGCTTATGAAAGAAAATAGTCGGAAAAACGAGCGGATCTGAAAAAGCCATACGAACTTACGTCACTTCGTAAATTAGTATTTATGGCCTCGCCTACCTTGGCTTGCGACCGCCCACGGGAAGGAAGTTCGGATTTGATGCGCGAGGAGAGAGCAGAGCCAGTGTTGCCAGATTGGGTGGTTTTAAGTGCATTTTGGCGGATTTGAGCATATTTTGGGCTGGAAAACTTCAGCAGTATCTGGCAACACTGAGCAGAGCCCATCTGGTCAGTAGCTAACAAAGAGGATGTAACAGCAAGTCGAAAACATGTCTGAACAAGTTCGTGCCTGTGTTATTTGTGGCAGTAAGACATCAATGTTGCATTTCTTGCCCAAGATAGAAGCAGTGAAGAAGAAATGGTTGGAATTTATTTTTGGAACACCACCAGCTAAGTATAATGCAACGTTAGTGCTGTGTTCTGATCATTTCAACCATAGTGACTTTTCAAACTTCGGTGCCTTCAGTAATGGTTTTGCGTTGAGGTTGTTTTTAATACGTGGATCTGTACCAACCACCAGCTCACAAGCTGTAAGTAAAACATGAACTTTTTGTTCGAAGGTTTTTGTTACTGTGGCAGCGGGGGCGTGGTCAAGCGCCGGTCTGTGACAGGAGGGTGGAGTCAGGGAAGGTAAGTGGCAGAATCACTACACCTGACGGCAATTAACTTGTGTTTGTGTGTCTTCCCAGTGACCGCGCCCTATTTAAGGAGGGAGAGCGAGAGCAGAGGAGCTCATCCCTGAACGAGACACTGGAGTGTGTGTCTCTGTGTGTTTAAAATATATATATATTGTTAGACTGAAAAGTGTGGCAATAAAGCCTCGGTTTACACCTGATCTCTGTCCTGCTGTCCTCTGTGCTCCACCCACACGTATTGAACAGTTACAGTGGTGCTGAAACCTGGGATCCAGAGTGGATCACCGACTGATCAGCCCCATGGAGTCCTCCCCATTCGCTGACCTGGTCCACGCCCTCACCAAGGCCCAGCAAAGCCAGCACCAGGCGCTCGTCACCCTCCACAAGGAACAAGAGCGGCGCTTCGAAGCCCTGGTGCTGGCCCAGCAGGAAGACCGCGAGGCGTTCCGGCACCTCCTCGAGTCGGCGGGGTCCACCAGCGCTCCGGCCGCAGGCCTGTCTCCCCTCACCATCACCAAGATGGGCCTGCAGGACGACCCCGAGGCGTTCATCACGCTATTCGAACAGGTCGCAGAAGCCTCGGGGTGGCCGATGGAGCAGCGCACGGCGCGTCTCCTCCCCCTCCTAACGGGAGAGGCACAGCTGGCCGTGCTACAGCTCCCTGCCGACCGCCGGCTGGCCTACGCAGACCTCTGCCGGGCCGTCCTCCAGCGCATGGGGCGCACTCCAGAGCAACAGTGCCAGCGCTTCCGTGCTCTGTGCTTGGAGGAAGTTGGCCGGCCGTTCGCGTTCGGCCAGCAGCTCTGGGACGCCTGCTGGCGGTGGCTGAGGGCCGACGACCACGACGCAGAGGGGATCATCGACCAGGTGGTGCTGGAACAGTTCATCGCTCGCTTACCCGCAGGAACCGCAGAGTGGGTCCAGTGCCACCGCCCGGCGTCACTGGATCAGGCAGTCGAGCTGGCGGAGGATCATTTGGCGGTTGTTCCGGCGGCAGGACAGCAGATGGCGTCTTTTCTTCTCTCCTCTTCTCTCTCTCTCCCCCTCCTTCTGTGTCCCATCCTCGCCCCATTCCCCCACCGCGGAGATGGGGGCCGGCACCACCCCAGCCAGCCCACCGCACCCACGGTGCCCTCCCATTTCTCCCTTCTGTGTCTGTCTCTCCCCCCCCTCAGGTGAGTGAGCCCCAGAACACCGGTGCAGAGGGAAAGCCCGGGCCGGTTTGCTGGCGCTGCGGGGAGCCGGGCCACCTTCAACAACAGTGCATGGCAATGGAAGTGGGCGCAGTGGTTCGGATCCCCGACGTGCCAGAGGCCGCCCTCGATCGGGCCGGAGCGTATCGCATACCGGTGAGTATCCAAGGGGCTACATATCAGGCGTTGGTGGATTCGGGTTGTAATCAGACCTCAATTCGCCAAAGCCTGGTGCAAAACGAGGCATTGGGAGGAGCACAGGGGGTGAAGGTGTTGTGTGTGCACGGGGATGTTCACAGCTACCCTTTGGTGTCGGTCCACATTTTTTTCAGAGGGGAAAAATTTATAGTGAAGGCGGCAGTTAATCCTCGCCTTACCTACTCTTTAATTTTGGGGACTGATTGGCCGGGATTTCAGGGGTTAATGACACGCTTAGTAAAGAGTGGGACCTGCCATTTGACAGGGGGAGGTCCCAGTGTCACTTTGGCAGGAGCAGCTGTCACAGAGCCGTCTACGTCATCTCCGCGTCAGAGTGAGAAGCCGCCGGCTCCTCCTCTCTCAATTGGGGAATCCCTCACGGATTTCTCATTAGAACAATCGCGAGACGAGACTCTGTGACATGCGTTTGACCAAGTGAGAGTAATCGATGTTCAAACGCTCCACCTGAACGCCACCCCGTCCTTCCCCTACTTCGCAATTATGAAGGATAGGTTATACCGAGTGACGCAGGACACTCAAACTAAAGAGCGAGTCACGCAGCTTTTGATTCCAAAGAGCCGCCGGGAATTGGTATTCCAGGTGGCTCACTTTAATCCCATGGCTGGACACTTAGGGCAGGATAAGACACTAGACCGAATAATGGCCCGATTCTATTGGCTGGGGATTCGTGGCGATGTTTGTAGGTGGTGTACGGCATGCCGCGAATGCCAGTTAGTAAATCCAGCGGCCATTCCAAAAGCGCCTTTGCGCCCTTTTCCATTGATCGAGACCCCGTTTGAGAGAATTGGGATGGATCTTGTCGGGCCATTAGATCGGTCAGCACGAGGGTACCGCTTTATATTAGTTCTGGTGGACTATGCAACGCGATCCCCGGAAGCAGTGCCTCTGCGCAATATCTCAGCATGCAGTATTGCAGAGGCACTCTTCCGTGTTATCTCCCGAGTCGGAATCCCGAAAGAGATTCTGATTGATCAAGGCACTACATTCATGTCACGGACACTGCGCGAACTGTATGGGTTATTGGGGATTAAGCCGATCCGCACCAGTGTGTATCACCCACAAATGGATGGTTTAGTGGAATGGTTCAATCGCACCCTCAAAAATATCATTAAAAAATTCGTAAGTGAGGACACACGTGATTGGGATAAGTGGCTCGAGCCCTTGTTGTTCTCAGTGCGAGAGGTTCCCCAAGCCTCCACGGGGTTCTCCCCGTTCGAATTATTATATGGGCGTAAGCCGCACGGCATCCTAGATGTGCTGTGGGAAAATTGGGAGGAGGGACCTTCACAAAGCAAGAACGAAATTCAATATGTTATGGACCTGCGCACAAAACTCCACACGCTCACCCACCTAACTCAGGAGAATTTGCGACAGGCCCAGGAACGGCAAGCCCGCCTGTACAACAAGGGTACGTGCCTTAGGGAGTTCACCCAGGGAGATAAAGTACTCGTACTGTTGCCCACTTCGAGCTCCAAATTAATCTCCAAGTGGCAAGGGCCCTTTGAGGTCACACAGCGAGTCGGGGACGTCGACTATGAGGTGAGGTGAATGGACAGGAGTGGGGCACTACAAATTTACCACCTCAACCTGCTCAAACTCTGGAATGAGGAGGTCCCTGTGGCGTTGGTGTCAGTGGTTCCGGAGAAGGTGGAGCTGGGACCGGAGGTTCAAAAGAGGGCATTGGCATCACGCACCTCTCCAGTCCCCTGTGGAGACCATCTCTCCTCGACCCAACTCACGGAAGTCGCCCAGTTGCAGACCGAGTTTTTGGATGTGTTCTCGCCCCTGCCCGGTCACACCAACCTCATAGAGCACCACATAGAGACGCCTCGGGGGGTAGTAGTGCGTAGCCGCCCTTACAGGTTACCCGAACACAAAAAAAAGGTGGTTCGGGAAGAACTTGAGACCATGCTCGAAATGGGCATCGTCGGAGTCCCACAGTGACTGGAGCAGCCCGGTGGTCTTGGTACCCAAGGCCGACGGGTCGGTCCAGTTCTGTGTGGACTACAGAAAAGTCAACGCGGTGTCTAAATTCGATGCGTACCCGATGCCTCGTATTGATGAGTTGCTCGATCGACTCGGCACTGCTCGCTTTTATTCGACGCTGGATTTTACGAAGGGATATTGGCAGATCCCCTTGACTCCACTATCCTGAGAGAAAACGGCCTTTTCCACACCGTTTGGTTTACACCAATTCGTCACCCTTCCGTTTGGGCTGTTTGGGGCGCCCCCTAAATTTCAGCAGCTGATGGACAGGGTCCTCCGCCCTCACACCACTTATGCGGCCGCCTATCTGGATGATATTATCATCTATAGTAATGACTGGCAGAGGCACCTCGAACATCTGAGGGCCGTCCTTAGGTCGCTGAGACGAGCGGGGCTCACAGCCAACCCAAAGAAGTGTGCGATTGGGCGGGTGGAAGTACGGTATCTAGGCTTCCACTTGGGCAATGGGCAGGTGCGTCCCCAAATTAATAAGACGGCAGCGATTGCGGCCTGCCCGAGGCCCAAGACCAAAAAGGGGGTGAGACAGCTCCTGGGGCTGGCTGGCTATTACTGTAGGTTTATACCTAATTATTCGGACGTCACCAGCCCGCTGACTGACCTCACTAAAAAGGGGGCACCAGATCTGGTCCAGTGGACGGAGCAATACCAGCGGGCTTTTTCTGAAGTGAAGGCTGCACTGTGTGGGGGGCCACTTTTACACTCCCCTGACTTTTCTCTCCCCTTTGTGTTGCAGACTGATGCGTCGGACAGAGGGCTGGGGGCAGTTTTGTCCCAGGAGGTGGAGGGGGAGGACCGCCCCGTCCTGTACATTAGCAGGAAGCTGTCAGTGCGTGAGGGGCGCTACAGCACGATTGAGAGAGTGTCTGGCGATCAAGTGGGCGGTCCTCGCCCTCCGTTACTACCTGCTGGGGCACCCTTTCACCCTCTGTTCGGACCACGCGCCCCTCCAGTGGCTCCACCGCATGAAGGATGCCAACGCACGGATCACCCGTTGGTATCTGGCACTCCAACCCTTCAATTTCAAGGTGGTCCACAGGCCGGGGGCGCAGATGGTCGTGGCAGACTTCCTCTCCCGTCAACAGGGGGGGGGAGTCGGCTGCAGGCCAGACGGCCTCCTGGCCTGAGTCGGGTGGTGGGGGTATATGGCAGCGGGGGTGTGGTCAAGCGCCGGTCTGTGACAGGAGGGCAGAGTCAGGGAAGGTAAGTGGCAGAATCACTACACCTGATGGCAATTAACCTGTGTTTGTGTGTCTTCCCAGTGACCGTGCCCTATTTAAGGAGGGATAGCGAGAGCAGAGGAGCTCATCCCTGAACGAGACGCTGGAGTGTGTGTCTCTGTGTGTTTAAAATATATATATTGTTAGACTGAAAAGTGTGGCAATAAAGCCTTGGTTTACACCTGATCTCTGTCCTGCCGTCCTCTGTGCTCCACCCACATGTATTGAACAGTTACAGTTACAAAATAGCATGTTCATATTCTCCACGTTAGCATGCATGACATGGTCACAAGCTAGGCAGGGATGAGAGTTTTTTGCTTTTTCTGAGCAAAAAACAACCTTTTTATATTATGCCAAATCCGTTGAGAATTTTTTTAAATTAATTTCGGGGGGTTGGCGTATGTTCCTTCATGCTGTTCAAACTTTATTAACTCCAACGATGTTTACACATTATTTGTAAGTCACCATCATTAGTCTCGTTTAATCTCGTTGAATGTGATGTAAAATTCATGTTATCTACATTGTTATTGGTCAAAACATCGATGTCGAGACCATAAAAGCCAATCAAAACAGCTTTTACAAAGGTACCCACATTCTTTTTTTTAAGTCACTTGTTCATTTTATTCGTTTTTGTTCAGTAAAAACCCAAACATTTGTTGAATTTATTTTATTTCCTCCCGTCGCACATCAATGACATCAGCGCGCAGTATTTTTCCTTTCGCGGTTTGTTCCTTTTCTCTCGCCGTAGTAAGACACCCACATCCGCTTGTTCTGACCCACTGGAGGTAGCATCACAGTGCTGTTAGCCAATCAGAGGTAACATGTTTACGTGTCATGAATATTAATGAGTAAGAGCTGAAATCCTGTCATTCTCTCCCCACCCGCTCCTCCACCAAACTAGAACAGCCTGAAACAGGAGAACCACAGTATTTTTTTCACCAAAACCGGCTCACAGGGCATTCATTCATACTAGAGACCACCACACAATTAATGAAAAAAAAAAACGATGCAAGGGGACCTTTAAGAAAGGCTGAAAAGCAAAAAAATAAAGTTTTTTGAGGGTGCGATTAAACCGTTCGACTAAGCCATCCGTTTGTGGGTGATAAATGCTGGTGCGGAACGGCTTAATTCCCAGTAACCCATACAGTTCACGCAGTGTGCGTGACATAAACGTAGTGCCTTGGTCAGTCAGAATCTTTTTGGGGATTCCGACCCGGGAGATGATACGGAAGAGTGCTTCTGCAATACTATGTGCTGAGATATTGCAAAGAGGCACTGCTTCCAGATATTGCATTGCACAGTCCACCAGAACTAAAATAAAGCGATATCCTCGGGTTGACCGATCTAATGGCCCGACGAGATCCATTCCAATTCTTTCAAATGGGGTCTCGATTAATGGCAGAGGTCGCAAAGGTGCTTTTGGGATGGCCGCGGGATTTACTAACTGGCATTCACGGCAGGCCGTACACCACTTACGGACATCGCCACGAATCCCTGGCCAATAGAACCAGGCCATTATTAGGACTAGTGTCTTATCCTGCCCCAAGTGTCCGGCACTTAATTTGATTTGCCGGGCAATGGCACTGGACCCACTCCGCTGTTCCTTCCGGAAGTCGGGAGACAAATTGCTCCAGCGCCACCAGATCGATGATTCCCTCAGCATCGCAGTTGTTGGCCCTCAGCCACCGCCGGCAGGCGTCCCGGAGTTGCTGGCCAAATGTGAATGGCCGGCCGGCCGGCCAGCCGACCTCCTCCAGGCGCAGCGCGCGGAAGCGCTGCTGCTGCTGCTCCGGGGTACAACCCATGCGCTGGAGGACAGCCCTGTGGAGGTCCGCATAGACCAGCCAGCTGTCGGTGGGGAGCTGTAGTGTGGCCAGCTGCGACTCGCCCATTAGCAGGAGGAGGAGGTGTGCCACGCGCTGTTCCACTGGCCAACCCCACGCCTCGGCTGCCTGCTCGAAAAGAGCGAGGAAGGCTTTCTGGGTCATCCTGTGGACCCATCTTCGTTAGGGTGAGGTGGGGAGGGTCTGTGGCGGTGGTGATCGGGGCCCCCGCTGATGCGAGCAGGTGACGGAACACCTGGCGATCTTCCTGTTGCACCAGCACCAGGGCTTCGAAGCGTTGTTCTTGCTCCTTCCAGAGGGCGATCAGCGCCTGGTGCTGGCTCTGTTGGGCCATGGCGAGGGCATGGACCAGGTCCTTAAAGGGGGAGGACTCCATGTGGCCGTTCCCTCCTGCACTTTCCTGGGTTTTGGCACCACTGTGGTATTCGACCAGGTGGGTGGAGCACAGAAGCATGGCAGGCCAGAACTGAGTTCTCAAAAAACTCATTTTTTAGCTTTTCAGCCTTTCTTAAATTCCCAGCCTAACCCTGGAAAATTTGTGGTAAGTCCAAGAACGTCAAGTCCGTCTGTACAACAGGGGCACGTGCCTTAGGGAATTCACACCAGGAGATAAAGTACTCGTGTTGTTGCCTATGTCAAGCTCTAAATTGATCGCCAGGTGGCAAGGACCCTTTGAGGTCACACGGCGAGTTGGGGACGTCGACTATGAGGTGAGGCGAATGGACAGGGGTGGGGCACTACAGATTTACCACCTCAATCTACTAAAACTTTGGAACGAGGAGGTCCCCGTGGCATTGGTGTCGGTGGTTCCAGAGAAGGCGGAGCTGGGGCCGGAGGTTCAAAAAAGGAAATTGACATCACCCACTGCTCCGGTGCCCTGTGGAGACCACCTCTCCCCAACCCAGCTCATGGAGGTCGCCCAGTTGCAAACAGAATTTTCTGACATGTTCTCACTGCTGCCCGGCCACACCCACCTCATAGAACACCACATTGAGATGCCCCCGGGGGTAGTAGTGCGCAGCCACCCTTACAGACTTCCCAAACACAAAAAAAAGGTGGTTCGGGAAGAGCTCGAGGCCATGCTTGAAATGGGCATTGTCAGGAAGTCCCACAGCGACTGGAAAAGCCTGGTGGTCTTGGTTCCCAAGGCCGACGGGTCGGTCCGGTTCTGCATGGACTATAGAAAAGTCAATGTGGTGTCTAAATTTGATGCGTAACTAATGCCTCGTATTGACGAGTTGCTCGATCGACTAGGCATGGCTCATTTTTATTCGACACTGGATTTGACAAAGGGATATTGGCAGACCCCCTTGACTCTGCTATCCCGAGAGAAAACGGCCTTTTCCACACCGTTTGGCTTACACCAGTTCATCACACTTCCTTTTGGGCTGTTTGGGGTGCCCACTACGTTCCAGCGGCTTATGGATAGGGTCCTCCACCCCCATGCCACCTATGCGGCCGCCTACTTGGAAGATATTATTATTTATAGTGGCCACAGCACGTGGAACACCTAAGGGTCATCCTTAGGTCGCTGAGGCGAGCGGGTCTCACAGCCAACCCGAAGAAGTGTGCGATTGGGCGGGTGGAAGTATGGTATCTGGGGTTCCACTTGGGCAATGGGCAGGTGCATCCCCAAATTAATAAGGCAGCAGTGATTGCGGCCTGCCCGAGGCCAAAGACCAAAAAGGGGGTGAGACAGTTCCTGGGGCTGGCTGGCTACTATCGTAGGTTTATACCTAATTATTTGGACGTCACCAGCCCACTGACTGATCTCACTAAAAAGGGAGCACCAGATCTGGTCCAGTGGATGGAGCAATGCCAGCGGGCTTTCTCGGAGGTAAAGGCTGCGCTGTGTGGAGGGCCACTGTTACACTCCCCTGACTTTTCTCTCCCCTTTATTTTGCAGATGGACGTGTCAGACAGAGGGCTGGGGGCTGTTATGTCCCAGGAGGTGGGAGGGAGGACCACCCCGTGCTGTACATCAGCCGGAAGCTGTCGGTCCATGACAGCAGGTACAGCACGATTGAAAAGGAGTGCCTCACCATCAAATGGGTGGTCCTCACCCTCTGCTACTACCTGCTGGGGCGCCCTTTCACCCTCTGTTTGGACAACTTGCCCCTGCAGTGTCTCCACCACATGAAGGATGCCAACGCACGGATCACCCATTGGTATCTGGCACTCCAGCCGTTTAAGTTCAAGGTGGTCCACAGGCCGGGGGCACAGATAGTCATGGCAGATTTCCTCTCCCGTCGGGGGGGGGGGGGGGGGAGTCGGCTACAGGCCGGACAGCTCCCCGGCCTGAGTCGGGTGGTGGGGGTATGTGGCAGCGGGGGCGTGGCCAAGCGTCGGTCTGTGAATGGAGGGCAGAGTCAGGGAAGGTAAGTGGTGGAATCATTGCACCTGATGGGAATTAACCTGTTTGTGTGTCTTCCCCAGTGACCGCGCCCTTTAAAAGGAGAGGAGAGGAGAGAAAGGGAGCTCTCTCCCCAACCAGAACACTTGTGTGTGTGCGTGCGTGCATGGCTGGGAATTTAATAAAGGCTGAAAAGCTAAAAAATAAAGAGATTTTTGAGAACTCAGTTCTGGCCTGCTGTGCTTCTATGCTCCACCCACCTGGTTGAATACCACAATGTCTTTTAGCAGATCTGATGGAAAGGACAGGCAGGATTTATAGCAGAAACATAATAAAACTGAAAATTATAATATTTGTAAAATACATCCAGTTCACCACCCACAGAGGTAGCTGTAGGGGGCCCGTGCAGTTTGGATTGGGTGGCAGTTGAAGGCAGGGGCCTCAATGACCTGATCCCCGAACACAATGGCTAGCTGTTGGGACATGGAATGTCACTTCGTTGGAGGGGAAAGAGCCTGAACTTGTGCGGGAGGTTGAGAGGTACCGGCTAGAGATAGTCGGGCTCACCTCCACGCACAGCTTGGGCTCTGGAACCCAGCTCCTCGAGAGTGGCTGGACTCTGAACTTCTCTGGAGTCACCCATGGTGAGCGGCGGCGGGCTGGTGTGGGCTTGCTTATATCTCCCCAGCTCAGCCACCATGTGTTGGAGTTTACCCCAGTGAACGAGAGGGTCACCTCTCTGCGCCTTCGGATTGGGGAGAGGGCGCTTGCTGTTGTTTGTGCCTATGGGCCAAATAGCAGTATAGAGTATCCGGCCTTCTTGGAGTCCCTGGGAGAGGTACTGAGAGGTGCTCAGACTGGGGAATCCATTGTTCTACTGGGGGACTTCAATGCTCACGTGGGTGACAACAGTGACACCTGGAGGGGCGTGGTTGGGAGGAACGGCCTCCCCGATCTGAACCCAAGTGGTGTTTTGTTATTGGACTTCTGTGCTAGTCACAGTTTGTCCATAATGAACACCATGTTTGAGAATAGGGGTGTCCATAAGTGCACGTGGCACCAGGACACCTTAGGTCGGAAGTCGATGATCGACTTTGTTGTCGTTTCATCTGATCTCCGACCCTATGTCTTGGACACTCGGGTGAAGAGAGGGGCTGAGCTGTCAACTGATCACCACCTGGTGGTGAGTTGGATCCGCTGGCGGAGGAGGAAGCCGGACAGACCTGGCAGGCCCAAACGTATGGTGAGGATCTGCTGGGAATGTCTGGCCGAGCACTCTGTCAGGGAGGTCTTCAACTCCCACCTCCGGGAGAGCTTCTCCCAGCTTCCGAGGGAGGTGGGGGACATTGAGTCTGAGTGGACCATGTTCTCTACCTCCATTGTAGATGCAGCTGTTCGGGGCTGTGGCCACAAGGTCTCTGGTGCCTGTCGTGGTGGCAATCCCCGAACCCGGTGGTGGACACCGGAAGTAAGGGATGCCATCAAGCTGAAGAAGGAGTCCTATTGGGCCATGTTGACCTCTGGGACTCCTGAGGCAGCTGACGGGTATTGGCAGGCCAGGCGTGCCACAGCTGGGGCAGTTGCGGAGGCAAAAACTTGGAACTGGGAGGAGTTCGGGGAGGCCATGGAGAAGGACTATTGGTTGGCCTCGAAGAAATTCTGGCAAACTGTCCGGCGCCTCAGGAGGGGGAAGCAGTACTCTGCCAACACTGTTTACAGTGCGGGTGGGGAGCTGTTGACCTCGACTGGGGATATTGTCGGGCAGTGGAAGGAATACTTTGAGGATCTCTTCAATCCCACCATCATGTCTTCCATAGAGGAGATGGAGGCTGATGACTCCGAGGTGGACTCGTCCATTACCCAAGCTGAAGTCACTGAGGTGGTTTGCAAGCTCCTCGGTGGCAAGGCACCGGGGGTGGATGAGATCCGCCCTGAGTATTGCAAGCCTCTGGATGTTGTGGGACTGTCTTGGCTGACACGCCTCTGCAACATCACGTGTTCGTTACCAATAGTCGAACCTCGGATCCAGGAGGAACAATGCGGTTTTCGTCCTGGTCGCGGAACACTGGACCAGCTCTATACCCTTCATAGGGTGCTCGAGGGTTCATGGGAGTTTGCCCAACCAGTCCACATGTGCTTTGTGGATCTGGAGAAGGCATTCGACCGTGTCCCTCATGGTATTCTGTGGGGGGTGCTTTGGGAGTATGGGGTTCGAGGCTCTTTGCTAAGGGCTGTCCGGTCCCTGTATGAACGGAGCAGGAGTCTGGTTCGCATTGCCGGCAGTAAGTCAGACATGTTCCCAGTGCATGTTGGACTCTCGCAGGGCTGCCCTTTGTCACCGGTTCTGTTCATAATTTTTATGGACAGAATTTCTAGGTGCAGCCAGGGGCCGGAAGGAATCCTGTTTGGGAACCACAGGATTTCATCTCTGCTTTTTGCAGATGATGTTGTCCTGTTGGCTTCTTCAAACCAGGACCTTCAGCATGCACTGGGGCGGTTTGCAGCCGAGTGTGAAGCGGCTGGGATGAGAATCAGCACCTCCAAGTCCGAGGCCATGGTTCTCGACCGGAAAAGGGTGGCTTGCCCTCTCCAGGTTGGTGGAGAAGTCCTGCCTCAAGTGGAGGAGTTTAAGTATCTCGGGATCTTGTTCACGAGTGAGGGAAGGATAGAGCATGAGGTCGACAGGCGGATCGGTGCAGCCTCCGCAGTGATGCGGTCGCTTTACCGGTCCGTTGTGGTGAAGAAGGAGCTGAGCCAAAAGGCAAAGCTCTCGATTTACAGGTCGATCTACGTTCCGACTCACACCTATGGTCATGAGCTTTGGGTCATGACCAAAAGAACAAGATCGCGGATACAAGCGGCCGAAATGAGTTTCCTTTGCAGGGTGGCTGGGTGCTCCCTTAGGGTGAAAAGCACAGTCACTCGGGAGGAGCTCGAAGTAGAGCCGCTACTCCTCCACTTCGAGAGGAATCAGCTGAGGTGGCTCGGGCGTCTCTTTCAGATGCCTCCAGGATGCCTCCCTGGGGAGGTGTTCCAGGCATGTCCCCCCGGGAGGAGGCCCCAGGGAAGACCCAGGACACGCTGGAGGGACTATGTCTCTCGGCTGGCTTGGGAATGCCTCGGTGTTCTTCCCGAGGAGCTGGCCGAGGTGTCTGGAGAGAGGAAAGTTTGGGCTTCCATGCTCAGACTGCTGCCTCCGCGACCCGGCCCCAGATAAGCAGATGAAGATGAGACGAGACATCCAGTTTAGTGTGATGAGCTGCCAGAGCAAATATATTCTGTGATCACTCCAGGAATATGATCGTTGTGCTTGTGACTGTAAAACATGACATGTAAAAGGATCAGTGAGTGAGGAATATAGAGAGAGTAATGTAGATTCATGTTAATACTTCAAATAGATGCAAATTAATCTTTGTTTATTTCAGTGGCATATGAAATATGAATATGAAATAGGAAATGAAAACAAATAACATTAAAACCTTGAACATTAAAGCATTAAAGAGGTGTCTGTTCACCTGCAAATATCAGATAATCAAGTTAAAAATCCATAAAAAGTTGAAAATTCCAGGGTAAAAATGTTTTAAAGGTCTGGCATGGATTTACCAAGGAGGATGGGACATAAAACCCCGACCATACACAGTACTATGGAGGATGATAAGTGAGGTAAAGATCAATTTCTGAATTGCACAGTTTTAGTTTAAAGCTTGAGTTTCAATCTTAGACAGTAAGCAGAAGTCACAGAAGTGCACAAATTCTTTATTGAAGTAGAAGTACAGATACTTGTGTAAAAAAAATATTCTGGTAAAAGTAGAAGTACTGATTCAGCTTCTTTACACAAGTAAAAGTACAAAAGTTCAGGCTCTGAAATATACTTGGGGCAGCGGCTTGAAGGTGAAGGACACTAACAGACTCAATAAGATCACCAGGAAGGCCGGCCATGTTGTAGGCTTGGAACTGGACTCTCTGACAGTGGTGTTGGAGAAGAGGACACTGTCCAAAATAAAAACAATCTTAGACTGTCCTTCCTACCCTCTACATGAGGAGCTGATCAGCCACAGGAGCACATTCAGGCTGATTCTTCCACGCTGCACAACTGAGAGACACAGGAAATCATTCCTACCTGTTGCAGTCAAGCTGTACAATGCCACTGTATAACTGTGGTACACTGCCTTACCATGTATACTGTATCCTTAACTCAGGTACAATATATGTATATAGGAATCATTGTATATAAAATCACTTCATTTTGCTTTTACTTAAGTTATTGAACTTATTTAAATTTATTTTATTTATTCTTTTTTCAGACGATTTTATCTTCTATTTTTAGACATGTTTACTTCTTCTCTGATTCAGGAGCTTGGTAGCAAATTTGAATTTCCCTCTGGGGATTAATAAAGTGATTCTGATACTGAAAGTTAAAAGTAGCCCTTTGAAAGACATTAGACACTTCTCCTGGCTTTGAACCTCACATAATATAATATTTAACAGTTATTCCATGAAATTGAGTCATACATGAGCTGAAAGCCGACGAGGTGCACTATCAGCTCATGTACGATGAGACTGACTGGAATAACTTTTATTATATCTACATTCACTGGATTTTGAGGAACAGAGCATTTTTATTTTTTGCAAATTCAATATATAAAAGCTTTATACAAAACTTCCGACCATCAGAGAGGGGTTAGAGATAGTTTTATTTATAAAAGTGACAATAGGCAAACAATCCAAATCGGCGAGCAGAGATCAGAAACGTATAACAAGCAATAGGTCAGGCGAGGCACATACAGACTATCCTAGGCACAGACAAAAAATGGAATAACAGAACAGGAACGAGAATCAGGAAACCAGGAGATTAATACAGGAAATAAGGCTCGGTAATGTGTACATAACATATTGCAATACTTTGCACTGAGTGTGTTAATACAGTCTTTTTATATAGGTGCACTGATTGAGCCTTCATTTTGTGCAGGTGTGCATGGTTTATGGTGCGCGTGTGAGAGTCTGCTCAGCACAAGTGCAGTACAGAGCACGCCCAAGAGTCTATTTGGTGCATGCGCCACAGCAAGCAGGTCTGACAGAACCCCCCCCCCCCAAAGAGCTCCCTCCGGGAGCATAAATCCATCCTTCCTACCCCTGGGGATGAGGGCCTGACACTGGATGCCATGCCATCAGTGCGGTACTCTGAACCAACGGGGCACCAGATTCTTGGCTCAGGTGGGGGCTCAGAATCAGGACAGGACTTGGATTCTGGGCTGGATATGGGCTTGAGCTCTGGACATGAGTTGGACTCTGGACTGGATACAGACATAGGTTCGAGCTGTGGACAGGACTTAGGCTTCAGACAGGACACAGGCATGGGTTCAAGCTCTGGACTGGACTTGGGCTTAGAACTGGACATAGGCTTGCATCGTGGACTGGTCATGGGCTCCTGGCTGGATGTAGGCTCACATTCTGGACTGGACTTGGGCTTGAGCTCTGGACATGACTTTGACTCTGGACTGGACTCAGGCATGGGCTCGAGCTCTGTCTGCACAGCGTTCTGGGCATGGTTCGGGACCTAGTGGTGAGACAATGACGTCTTCATGGTCTGGCGGTGGCGGAGTGACAACATCTTCATGGTTGGGTGGCGGTGGAGCGACAATGTTGTCTTTATAGCCAGGCAGTGGTGGAGTGACAACGTTGTCTTTATAGCCAGCTGAGGCAGAGGCCACCCCGTCATCCTCTGGCACTGGCTCTTGCACTGGAGCTGGCATTGGCTCTGGCACTGGCTCTGGTTCTGACTCTGGTTCTGGCACTGAATTAGGTGTTGGCTCTGACACTGGTGCTGGCACTGGCTCCTATTCTGGCACTGACTTAGGTGTTGGCTCTGACTCTGGTGCTGGTTCTGGCACAGACTCTTGCACTGGTCCTACGTAGCTCTGGCTTGGTCATTGGCTCTGGCTCTAGCTCTGGTTCTGGCACTGGCTCTTGCTATGGCTCTGGTTCAGGCACTGGTTCTGACTCTGGCTCTTGCACTGGCTCTACCTCTGGCTCTGGTTCAGGTGCTGGCTCAGGGATTGACTGTGGAATGGGCTGTACGTCTGGCTCTGGAGTAATGGCTTCTAGGAGGAGCTCTGGAGCAACAGCCTCCTCTGCTGCCACTGTGTCGGCCTCGGACATGATAGCCACCCAAAAAAAAAAAATTCATGGGGGTCCTCCTTCTCAGATGCTTCATAGATGTAACAGAGCATGACCTGAAAAGCCTGTGAGCACTGGCGGCACAGGTGCTCTACTCTCATGAGGTACTCAGTCCATTGGTGTGCCTGTTCCATTAGCCAGGAGATCATGCAGCTTACCCAGGCAGGTTCTGGAGGCTTAGGCTCTTGAAAATCCACATAAAAGAAGACACACTACAGGCTGAATCCACTAGGGTGATATACTCCATCATAGAGTGCTGGGGTAGCTATTTCAATCCATCCATCCATCCATCCCGTTTCTGCGGCTTATCTGGGTCTGGGTCATGGGGGTAGCAGCCTAAGCAGAGCATCCCAGACTTCCCTCTCCCTGGCCACCTCCACCAGCTCTTCCAGGGGAATACTGAAGCATTCTCTTGCCAGCTGAGAGATATAATCTCTCCAATATGTCCTGGGTCTGCCCCGGGGTCTTCTCCCAGTGGGGCATGCCCAGAGAACCTCCCTTGGGTGGCATCCAGGGGGCATTCTAACAAGGTGCCTGAACCACCTCAAATTACTCCTTTTGATGTGGAGGAGCAGCGGTTCTACTCTGAGTCTCTCCCGAATGACTGAACTTCTCACTCTGTCTCGAAGGGAGAGCCCAGCCACCCTGTGGAGGAAAGTCATTTCAACCACTTGTATCCATGATCTCATTCTTTCAGTCACTACCCACAGCTGGTGAGGGTGGGAATGTAAATGGATGAATAAATTGAGAGCTTTGCCTTTTGGCTCAGCTCTCTCTTCACCACAACAGATCAGTTTAGCATCCGCATCACTGCTGATGCTGCCCCGATCCGTCTGTCTAAGTCCTGCTCCCCCCTACTCTCATTCATGAACAAGATCCCAAGATACTTAAATTCCTCCATTCAAGGTAGCAACTCCCCCCCGACCCAAAGTAGGCACTCCACCTGTTTCCAGCTGAGTACCATGGCCGTGGACTTGGAGGTGCTGAACCTCATCCCAGCTGCTTCACACCTGGCTGCAAACCATCCCAGCGCATGCTGATGCCAACAGGACCTCATCATCCGCAGAAAGTAGAGACACAATCCTGATGCCACCAAACTGGACACCCTCCACCCCTTGGATGTGCCTAGAAATTCTGTCCATAAAAGTTATGAACAGAACTGGTGACAAAGGACAGCCCTGGTTGAGTCCTACATGCACTAGGAACAAGTCTGACTTGCTGCTGGCAATGTGAATCAAACTCCTGGTCCAATCACACAGGATCCGAATGGCCCGCAAGCAGTGGGCCCGAACCCCATACTCCTGAAGTACCCCCCACAAGGCATCCTGAGGGACACGGTTGTAAGCCTTCTCCAGGTCCACAAAACACATGTAGACCAGTTGGGCAAACTCCCATGCACCTTCCAGTACCCTTGCAAGGGTAAAGAGCTGGTCCAGTGTTCCACAATGAGAACGAAAACCACATTGTTCCTCCTGAATCTAAGGTTCAACTATCAACTGGACTCTCCTCTCCAGCACCCCAGCATAGGCTTTCCCAGAGAGGCTGAGAAGTGTGATTCCCCTATAGTTGGAACACAGTCTCTGGTCCCACTTTTTAAAAAGGGGGACCACCACCCCAGTCTGCCAATCCAGAGGTACTGTCCCCAACCTCCATGCAATGTTAAAGAGGCATGTCAGCCAAGACAGCCCAACAACATCCAGCACCTTCAGGAACTCAGAACGAATTTCATCCACCCCCAGAGCCCAGCCACTAAGGAGCTTTTTAACTACCTTGGCAACCTCAGCCCCTGTGATGGGCGAGTTCTCCCAAATGCCCTCAGACTCTGCATCCTCCTCAGATGACATGAAGGTGGGATCCTCAAAGTATTCCTTCCACCACCGGACAATGTCCCCAGTTGAGGTCAACAGCACTCCATCCCCGCTGTAAACAGTTGAGACAGAGCGCTGCTTCCCCTTCCTGAGCCACCAGATGGTTTGCCAGAATCTCTTCGAGGCTGACCAAAAGTCACTTTCCATGGCCTCACCGAATTCTTCCCACACCCGAGTTTTGGCTTCAGCGACTGCCAGAGCCACATTCTGCTTGGCCCGTCAGTATCTGTCAGCTGCCTCTGGAGACCCACAGACTAACTAAGCCCGATAGGACTCCTTCAGCTTGATGGCTCCCCTCACCGCAGGTGTCCACCACTGGGTTCGGGGATTACCGCCATGACAGGCACCAACAATCTTGCAGCCGCAGCTCTGCATGGCCGTCTCAGCAATGGAAGCACGGAACATGGTCCACTCAGACTCGGTGTCCCCATCCTCCCTGGCATGTTGTTGAAGCTCTGCCGGAGGTGGCAGTTGAAGATCTGATGGATGGGAACCTCCACCAGATGTTCCCAGCATACCCTCACTACACGTTTGGGCCTACCAGGTTTGTCCGGCCTCCTCCCCTGCCATCTGATCCAGCTCACCACCAGTTGACAGTGATCAGTTGACAGCTCTGCTCCTCTCTTCACCTGAGTGTCCAAGACATATGGTCGCATATCAGATGAAACGACTACAAAGTCAATCATCGATCTACGGCCTAGGGTGTCATTATGCCACATGCACTTATGCACATGCTTATGCTTGAACATGGTGTTCATTATGGCCAAACCGTGCATGGCACAGAAGTCCAACAACAGAACACTGCTCGGGTTCAGAGCGGCCAGGCCGTTTCTCCCAATCACACCCCTCCAGGTCTCACTGTCATTGCACACATGAGCGTTGAAGTCCCCCAGTAAAACAATGGAGTCCCCTTGTGGTGCACTGTCTAGTACCCCACTCAAGGACTCCAAGAAGGCCGGGTACTCTGAACTACCATTTGGCGCATAAGCGCAAATGACAGTCAGAGACCGTTCCCCGACCCGAAGGCACAGGGAAATGACCCTCTCGTTTACTGGGGAGAACTCCAATGTTAATGCACCAAACTGGGGGGCTACCAATAGCCCCACCCCTGCCTGGCACCCTTGGCAACTCCAGCATGGAAGAGAGTCCAACCCCTTTCCAGGAAATTGGTTGCAAAGCCCAAGCTTTGCGTTGAGGTGAGCCCAACTAGAGTCAATACCTCTCAACCTCACGCACAAGCTCAGGCTCCTTCCCCACCAGAGAGGTGACATTCTATGTCCCAAAAGCCAGTTTTGTCAGTCAGGGATCAGTACACCAGGGCCTCCACCTTTGGCTGCCACCCAATCCACAATGCCCTGGATCCTTATGGCACCTCCTACAGGTGGTGGGTCCACAAGGGAGTGGTTCCATGTTGCTCATTCAGGCTAGGCCCGGCCGGGCCCCATGGACATAGGCCTGGCCACAAGGTGCTCGCTGATGAGCCCCTCCCCCAGGCCTGGCTCCAGGGTGGGGCCCTGGTATCCCTGGTGCGGGCGAGGGCACTTGGACTCTTGCTGTTTCTCTCATAAGGGTCTTCAGAACCACTCTTTGTCTGACCTATCATCTAGGACCTGTTTGCTTTGGGAGACCCTACCAAGGACAAATGCCCTTGACAATATAGCTCCGAGAATCACTGAGGCACTCAAACCCCTCCACCATGTTAAGGTGGTGATTCAAGGAGGGTAGTGCAATACTTCGCACTGTGTGTTAACACAGTCTTTTATATAGGCGCAGTAATTGCGCCTTCATCTTGTGTATGTGCACATGGTTAACATCGCGCGTGCAAGAGTCTGCTCAGTGCACACGCAGTCCAGAGTGCGCCTGAGAGTCTGTCTGGTGCATGTGCCATAGTGCGCAGGTCTGACACTGACTAAATCATTTCCACTTATAATGTAAAACTGGCAAAATGACAGTAGCAATTTGTGAAAAATTATATAATAATACTTCTGGAAAAATAAAAAAGATATGTTCTTACCATCAAATACTTTTATTCTATATTTTGTTGCTTTTTTTGTAGTTTTTGGGGTTTTATTTTCAAGTAGAGTTTTTATTTTGTCCTCGGTTGGTTCAGCACTGTACTTTTGGATTATTGTCTACTTGCTGTTCAGATATCCCTGCCCTGCTTATCAAGTAAAAACCCTTGATCTGAATAACCTCATCTCTGTCTCTGCATCCAAGTCCTAAAACATCACCTTGTGGCACAGGGGTGGCGCTCCTGCCTGTTATACCAGAGATCCAGGTTCAATCCCAGGTGAGAGGCAGTATAGTGCAAGTGGATGAGGAAACTGTAGTTTCAGTTTAAGTTGACTGCTTGGGGAAGAAGCAAAGCTGTTGAGCTTTCTTGGCAGTGGTGTTCAGGGTCAAGGCAAGATTGTCTTCCATGTGCACTTCCAGGAACTTCACACTACTGACTCTTTCAACAGTAGAGCTGTTGATATGGTGAGTAAGGATGCTTTTTGTCAACAACAATCTCTTTGGTCTTCTCAACATTAAGAGTCAGGTTATTATCCTAACACCATTCCACCAGGTATTTGAGCTCTGTTGTGTATGCAGACTCATCATTGTTACTGATGAGATAGACTACTGTTGTGTTTTCTGCAAACTTGACAATGTAATTTGAGCTGTGCTGGGTAGCACAGTCTTGCATCAGCAAACAGCAGTGGGCTGAGTACATAGCCCTGAGGGATGCCTGTGCTCAGTCTGAGGACCTTGGAGGTGTTGTGTCCTATGGAGACTCACTGAAGTCTGTCAATCAGGAAGTCCAGAATCCAATTACAAAGAGAGATGTTTTGGATGCCCAGCAGGTCCAAAGTCTGTACCAGCTTCTGCAGGATGATTATGTTGAATGCTGAACTGAAGTCAGTAATCAGCCTTCTGATGTAACTGTCCTTTTTGTCCAGGTGCGAAAGGGTCAGGTGGAGGGCAGTTGAAATGGTATCGTCTGAGGTGCAGTTTTGGCAGTAAGCAAACTGTAGGGGGTCTAATTCCTGTGGCAGTTGTGTTTACATGTGCCTCAATACCAGCCTCTCAAAGCACCTCATGATGATGGGTGTGAGTGCTACAGGCCAGTAGTCGTTGAGACAGTACATGGTAGACTTCTTTGGCACTGGGATGATTTTGGTGGTTTTAAGTCATGCAGGTACCACAGCTGTGTTCAAGGATGTGTTGAAGATATCTGTGAAGATGTCTGCAAGCTAACCAGCACATTCCCTGAGC
Source organism: Neoarius graeffei (assembly GCF_027579695.1). NCBI lineage: Eukaryota > Metazoa > Chordata > Actinopteri > Siluriformes > Ariidae > Neoarius > Neoarius graeffei. The sequence goes on along the minus strand of NC_083576.1, from coordinate 33,511,943 downwards.
ACCCAGCCAGATATGTTGTCAGGGCCTGCTGCTTTTCATGGATTCACTCTGTGAAGAGTCTACTTTGCTGTTCTCCCTATTCTGTGTCTCAAAATGTGTGAAGAATTAATTCAGTACATCTGGCAGGGAGGGCTCACTGGTGCAGGCCTGATGTGTTGGCTTGTAGTCTGTGATGGTTTGACTGCTCTGCCACATGTGCCAAGTATCCTTTGAGTCCATGAAGTGACTGTTGATCTTCTCTGCATATCCCCTTCAGACACAAGGAAAAATGGAACTTCATGTGTACAATTGTACACATTATGTCCAAAGGGGATATGCATGCTTTGCCTCTTTGATGGCCTGTGACAGTTTGGCTCTAGGTGTAGTGTAAGCCTCTCTGTCTTTGGATTTGAAGGTAGAATCCCTGATTTTCACCAAGGTGCATAGTGTTATTGTCCAATCCATTTAGTTTGAAATCTATCTTGAGGCTGGGAATGCACGAAGTGATGCAAAATAAAAATAATTGATAGTTCCCCTCAAATACACTAAAACTTAAGTTACAAGCCTGATTTGAAAACGCAAGGGGTTGAAAGTATAAATATTTGTTTTAAAATGTAGGGAGTAAAAGTTGTCAGAAAAATAAACAATCAAGTAAAGTACAGATACCTGAAAACTATACCCAACTACAGTAACAAGGTATTTGTAAACACCTCTGACAGTAATTAATGTTGCCAAATCCTTTCGGGGGAAAAAGAGCTAACACAGCTTCCAAAAAATCAATGGAAATTGCCTGATGATGTCATAGGCAAATTTAAATATTCAATCACAATAATCATTGGTATATCAAAAGGTGTTACATGAAGAAGGAAGATTTTCTCAAGACACTTAAATTAGAATAATATACTTATTTTTAGCAAAGTTTGGTTATGGCACGATAAAGTATTGAAGTATTTACAAAACATAGTTATGTCATGTCAATGCCAGAATTGGCATCAAATTCCCAGATGACAGTGCAGTGCACTTTACCCAGTGCATGGGTAAAGGAAATTATGCAAGACTTTTATTAACTGATTATAGCTCTGCTTTTAATACTATAGTACCTGACAGCCTGGACAAGCAGCTCAGGAATCTGGGACTGAGTTCCTCTCTCTGTGACTGGGTCTTAGACTTCCTGATGGGCAGGCCACAAGTGATTAGAGTTGGCACCACTGTCTCCAGTATGCTCATCCTTAACACTGGAGCCCCACAGGGATGCATCCTGAGTCCTCTGCTGTACTCACTGTACACACACGATTGTAATCCCAAGCACAGCTCCAACACCATCATGAAATTTGCAGATGACACTGTCATAGTTGGCTTGATCTCAGATTAGGACAAGTCTGCTTACTTTGATGAGGTGGAAACACTGTCCTAGTGGTGTCAGTCGAACAAATTGGATCTTAACAACCTCAAAACCAAAGAAAGGATTATGGATTTCAGGCAGAAGAGACAGAAAAACTACACCCCTCTCAGGATCCTTGGGACACCAGTGGACAGAGTCAGCAGTTATAGCTATCTTGGAGTACACATATCTGAGGACCTAACCTGAACTTCCACCCTGGTGCTGAAGGCAAGACAATGCCTATACTCCCTCAGGAGACTGAGGAAATTTAAGATCTCTCCCAGTGTTCTGAAAACATTCTATAGTGTCACCATTGAGTCAGTGCTACAGGCTGCATCACCCCTTGGTTTGGCAAAAGCAGCTCACAAAACCATAAAGCACTTCAAAGAGTGGTATGATGTGCTGAATACATCACAAAAACTCCACTATCATGCTTGTCTGACATCTACACGCACTGGTGCAAGTCCAGGGCAAAGCGAATTATCACAGACACCTTCTACCCGCATAATAAACTTTTCCAGTGGCTATATTCAGGCAAACAGTCCTGGCCATATGGCTACGGAGGTGAGAGGCTGAGGAGGAGTTATTTCCCACAGGCCATCAGGATATTGAATGAGGCCTGAGCACCATCTCTGTGACTATGTCACTTTACTGCATCTGCACAATCTACAACTAACAATAATAGCTTACCTATGTTTGTCTATGTGTGTCTATAGTTCGTCATATGTGTATACAACTTAGTGTTTTTTAAATATATTTTTAGAGGTTTATGCACAGTACTGCGCAGAGCTGTTTTGCCACACACATTTCACGACCATTGTTTTTATACAGTTGTGCATGTGACAAATCTATCTATCTATCTATCTATCTATCTATCTATCTATCTATCTATCTATCTATCTATCTATCTATCTATCTATCTATCTATCTGTGTTTATACCTGCACCTTTCCCCATATCTGCCATCATAAGTCAAACCAACATTTTGCATTTATTAAAGAGTCAAACACATTATTATATTATATTATATTATATTATATTATATTATATTATATTATATTATATTATATTATATTATATTATATTATTTGTCTATGTGTCTATAGTTCGTCGAATATTATATTATAAGAACACAGACAAAATAACACACTGATGGAAATAGGCATGGAGGATAATTAACAGTTCGAGTCGAGTCGTACATGAGCTGATAGCCAACGAGGTGCATAGCGCCGAGTCAGCTATCAGCCATGTACGATGAGATAGAGTGGAATAATTGTTTTATTCTATCCACATTCACTGGATTTTGCGAAACAGAGTATTTTCATTTTTTGCAAATTCGATAAATAAAAACTTTATAAAAACTTTATACAAAACGTTTGACAAAATAATTTCCACTTCGAATGGAAACAAACCGGCAAAATGACAATAGCAATTTGTGAAAAATGCTATAATAATAATAATTATTGGAACATAAAAGAAAGAAACGTTTTTACTATCAAATAATTTTATTCTATATTTTGTTGATTTTTTTGTGTTTTGGGGGTTTTGTTTTCAATTAGTGTAGTGGTTAGCACTGTCGCCTCACAGAAAGAAGGTTCTGGGTTCGAGCCCAGTGGCCGACGAGGGCCTTTCTATGTGGAGTTTGCATGTTCTCCCCCTGTCTCTGTGGGTTTCCTCCAGGTGCTCCGGTTTCCCCCACATTCCAAAGACATGCAGGTTAGGCTAATTGGTGGCTCTAAATTGACCATAGGTGTGAATGTGAGTGTGAATGGTTGTTTGTCTCTGTGTCAGCCCTGCAATGACCTGGCAACTTGTCCAGGGTGTACCCCACCTCTCAACCATAGGCAGCTGGGATAGGCTCCAGCTTGCCTGTGACCCTGTACAGGATAAGCGGCTACATATAATGGATGGATGTTTTCGAGTACAGTTTTTAATTCATCCTTGGTTGGTTGAGCAACATGCTGCATCATTTTGTTGTGTTGTTGTTCTTCTTCTTTAGGGTTTTTTGGTGGTTGACAAACCAACTTAAAGGTGCATTACTGCCACCAACTGGGCTGGAGTGTGGAACAAGCGATACTGGGGGGAAAAAACTATTCTTTTAGCTATTTCTTTCTTTTAAATATTTTATACTGCCATTTTGTTTTTCTCTAACCACAGTATATAAGCTGATAGCCTAGTAGGAGAGTAGCCAACCAGATCATGCTATTGCTCATGTCCAATGAATGTGGATAGAATAATAATGGTTATCAGTGATCGGTCATCCAGAGCGTCAGCTCATGCAAGTGCAACCCAGTCACTGGTGGTGTCAACCTGCTCTCTCAGTTCATATATCTAGCAACTGTGAACTTGTTCTGTGCATTGGTTGAACTGTGGTTTAGTACCAGACTTTGAGCGCAGAGGCTAATGATGCATGTTTGGCTAACTTGTAGAGGTTTGCACATTTAACTGAGTAGAGAAAGGTGTGTAACGTTCAGAGCATAGTTTGTAAACATTACTGTGCAAAATTGGGCATTTGTTTACAACCATGTTACGTTAATTATCTTTTTGTTTCCTTTAGTTTTCATGGTGCTAGGTGTACGGTATGTTATGTCCACTGTTCAATGCTATAGTCATATTTAAGAGGAATAAAATGCATATGCACCATCAGAGACCCTCTGCTGCTGGTTTTAATGCCAAGGGCTGCTACAGTGTTAGTAAATAATCCCACGTTATTTAAAAAAAAAAGCAAATTAAAAATAAGCACTGGATAAAACCCCATCTATCTTATATAAATAAATATACAAATTTTGTTGTCTGGCAGTCAAGATTGTGATACATTGCCATCTAGTTACGATCTGGTACCCTGTGGTGGCACACGTATGCCATTTGTACAGCCATTGTATGGTCAAAAAAGCCATAAAAAATGAGGTCGATTTACCATATTACCATATTCTCTTAAGTATGGAGCTCCACTCTGTGTGTGAGCTCCACTATGAAATAACACATTGAACATATAACCCCAATTCCAAATATTTGGTACACTGTGTAAAACGTAAATAAAAACCAAAATATGACAATTTGTAAATCTTGGGAACCCTATATTTCATTGAAAATAGTATAAAGACAACATAAATGTTGAAACTGAGAAATGTTATTGTTTTTTGAAAAATATATGCTCATTTTGAATTTGATGTCAGCAACACATTTCAAGGAAATTGGGACAGGGGCAACAAAAGACTGAAAGTTGTGTAATGGCAAAAAAAAAAAATTGGTTAATTGGCAACAGGTCAGTAACATCTCATCTCATCTCATTATCTCTAGCTGCTTTATCCTTCTACAGGGTCGCAGGCAAGCTGGAGCCTATGCCAGCTGACTACGGGCGAGAGGCGGGGTACACCCTGGACAAGTCGCCAGGTCATCACAGGGCTGACACATAGACACAGACAACCACTCACACTCACACCTACGGTCAATTTAGAGTCACCAGTTAACCTAACCTGCATGTCTTTGGACTGTGGGGGAAACCGGAGCACCCGGAGGAAACCCACGCGGACACGGGGAGAACATGCAAACTCCGCACAGAAAGGCCCTCGCCGGCCACGGGGCTCGAACCCAGGACCTTCTTGCTGTGAGGCGACAGCGCTAACCACTACACCACCGTGCCGCCCAGGTCAGTAACTTGATGAGGTATAAAAAGAACATCCCAGAGGGGCTAAGTCTTTCAGAAGTAAAGATGGGGAGGGGTTCACTGCTCTGTGAAAGACTGTGTCGGCAAACAGTGCAACAATTTAAGAATAACATTCCTCAATGTAAAATTACAAAGAATTTGGGGATCACATCATCTATGGTACATATGATCATTAAAAGATTCAGAGAATCTGGAGAATCTCTATATGTAAGAGACAAGACTGAAAACCGTCTGTGAAAATGGTTCATTGCTGCATCCACAAATGCAAGTTAAAACCATATATAAACAATATCCAGAAACACCGCCATCTTCTTTCGGACCGAGCTCTTTTACGATGGACTGAGGCAAAGTGGAAAATTGTCCTGAGGTCTGATGAGTCAAAATTAGAAATTCTTTTTAGAAGTCATGGACACCACGTCCTTCACACCAAAGAGGAGAAGGACTATCCAGTTTATCAGTGCACAGTTCAAAAGCCAGCATCTGTGATGGTATGAGGGTGCATTAGTGCACATAACATGGGTAGCTTGTACATCTGGGAAGGCATCATTAATGCTGAAGGATATATACACGCTTCAGAGCAATATGCTGCCATCCAGACAAAATCCTTTTCAGGGAAGGCATTCCTTCTTTCAGCAAGACAATGCCAAACTGCTTTCTGCACATATTAAAACTTCAAGGCTCCATAGTAAGAAAGTCTGGGTGCTAAACTGGCCTGCCTGCAGTCCAGACCTGTCTCCCATTTAAAACATTTCGTGCAAAATATGACAAAGGAGACCCCGAACTGTTGAGCAACTGAAACTGTACATTAGGCAAGAATGGGACAACATTTCTCTTTCAAAACTACTGCAGTTGGTCTCTTCAATTCTCAAAATTTACAGAGTGTTTTTAAAAGTAGAGGTGATGCAATACAGTGGTAAACATGCCCCTGTCCCAACTTTTTTGAAACATGTTGCTGACATCATATTCAAAATGAGCATATATTTTTCAAAAAACACTAAAATTTTTCACTTTCAACATTTGTTGTCTTTGTCCTATTTTCAATTAAATATAGGGTTTCCATAATTTGCAAATTATCACATTCCTTTTTAAATTATTATTTACAGTTAACACAACTTTTTTTTGGAATTGGGGTTTGTAGGGCTCCCTATGTGTGGGTGGAGCACAGAGGACGGCAGGACAGAGATCAGGTTTATCACTGGGCTTTATTGCCACACTTTTCAGTCTAACAATAATCACTCTAGCACAGACACACACACAACCAGTGTCTGGTTCAGGGATGAGCCCCTTCCGCTCTCGCTCTCCCTCCTCATATAGGGCGCGGTCACTGGGAAGACACACAAACACAGGTTAATTGCTCTCAGGTGTAGTGATTCTGCCACTTACCTTCCCTGACTCCGCCCTCCTGTCACAGACCGGCGCTTGACCACGCCCCCGCTGCCACATACCCCCACCGCCCGACTCAGGCCGGGCAGCTGTCCGGCCTGCAGCCGACTCCCCCCCCTCTTGACGGGAGAGGAAGTCCGCCACGACCATCTGCGCCCCCGGCCTGTGGACCACCTTGAAATTAAAGGGTTGGAGCGCCAGATACCAACAGGTGAGCCGCGCTTTGGCATCTTTCATGCGGTGGAGCCACTGGAGGGGCGCGTGGTCCGAACAGAGGGTGAAAGGGTGCCCCAGCAGGTAGTACCGGAGGGCGAGAACCGCCCACTTGATGGCCAAACACTCTTTCTCTATTGTGCTGTAGTGCCCCTCACGCACTGACAGCTTCCTGCTGATGTACAGGACCGGGCGGTCCTCCCCCTCCACCTCCTGGGACAAAACCGCCCCCAGCCCTCTGTCCGATGCATCGGTCTGCAACATAAAAGGGAGAGAAAAGTCAGGGGAGTGTAGAAGTGGCCCCCCACACAGTGCAGCCTTTACCTCTGAGAAAGCCCGCTGGCATTGCTCCGTCCACTGGACCGGATCTGGTGCCCCCTTTTTAGTGAGATCAGTCAGCGGGCTGGTGACGTCCGAATAATTAGGTATAAACCTACGATAATAGCCAGCCAGCCCCAGGAACTGTCTCACCCCCTTTTTGGTCTTGGGCCTCGGGCAGGCCACAATTGCTGCTGTCTTATTAATTTGGGGACGCACCTGCCCATTGCCCAAGTGGAAGCCCAGATACCGTACTTCCACCCGCCCAATCGCACACTTCTTTGGGTTGGCTGTGAGCCCCGCTCGCCTCAGCGACCTAAGGACGGCCCTCAGATGTTCGAGGTGCCGCTGCCAGTCATTACTATAGATGATGATGTCATCTAAATACGCGGCCGCATAAGTGGCGTGAGGGCAGAGGACTCTGTCCATCAGCCGCTGAAACGTAGTGGGCGCCCCAAACAGCCCAAACGGAAGGGTGATGAATTGGTGTAAACCAAACGGTGTGGAAAAGGCTGTTTTTTCTCGGGATAGTGGAGTCAAGGGGATCTGCCAATATCCCTTCGTCAAATCCAGTGTCGAATAAAAGCGAGCAGTGCTGAGTCGGTCGAGCAACTCATCAATACGAGGCTTTGGGTACGCGTCAAATTTAGACACCGCATTGACTTTTCTATAGTCCACACAGAACCGGACCGACCCGTTGGCCTTGGGTACCAAGACCACCGGGCTGCTCCAGTCACTGTGGGACTCCTCGACGATGCCCATTTCGAGCATGGTCTGAAGTTCTTCCCGAACCACCTTTTTTTGTGTTCGGGTAGCCTGTAAGGGCGGCTACGCACTACCACCCCCGGGGGCGTCTCTATGTGGTGCTCTATGAGGTTGGTGCGACCGGGCAGGGGCGAGAACACATCCGAAAACTCGGTCTGCAACTGGGCGACCTCCGTGAGTTGGGTCGGGGAGAGGTGGTCTCCACAGGGGACCGGAGAGGTACGTGATGCCAATGTCCCTTTTTGAACCTCCGGCCCCAGCTCCGCCTTCTCCGGAACCATGACACCAACGCCACGGGGACCTCCTCGTTCCAGAGTTTAAGCAGATTGAGGTGGTAAATCTGTAGCGCCCCACCCCTGTCTGTTCACCTCATCTCATAGTCGATGTCCCCGATTCGCCGTGTGACCTCAAAGGGTCCTTGCCACTTGGCGATCAATTTGGAGCTCGACGTGGGCAACAGTACGAGTACTTTATCTCCCGGTGTGAACTGTCTAAGGCGCATACCCTTGTTGTACAGGCGGGCTTGCCGTTCCTGGGCCTGCCGCAAATTCTCCTGAGTTAGGTGGGTGAGCGTGTGGAGTTTTGCGTGCAGGTCCATAACGTACTGAATTTCGTTCTTACTTTGTGAAGGTCCCTCCTCCCAATTTTCCAGCAGCACGACCAGGATGCCGCACGGCTTACGTCCATATAATAATTCAAATGGGGAGAACCCCGTGGAGGCTTGGGGGACCTCTCGCACTGAGAACAGCAAGGGTTCGAGCCACTTATCCCAATTACGTGCGTCCTCACTTACGAATTTCTTAATAATATTTTTGAGGGTGCGGTTGAACCGTTCCACTAAACCGTCCGTTTGTGGGTGATACATGCTGGTGCGGATCGGCTTAATCCCCAATAACCCATACAGTTCGCGCAGTGTTCGTGACAGAAACATAGTGCCTTGATCAGTCAGAATCTCTTTCGGGATTCCAACTCGGGAGATGACGCGGAAGAGTGCCTCTGCAATACTGCATGCTGAGATATTGTGCAGAGGCACTGCTTCCGGGTATCGCGTTGCATAGTCCACCAGAACTAGTATAAAGCGGTACCCTTGTGCTGACCGATCTAATGGCCCGACGAGATCCATCCCAATTCTCTCAAACGGGGTCTCGATTAACGGTAGAGGGCGCAAAGGCGCTTTTGGAATGGCCGCTGGATTTACTAACTGGCATTCGCGGCATGCCGTACACCACCTACGGACATCGCCGCGAATCCCCGGCCAATAGAATCGGGCCATTATTCGGGCTAGTGTTTTATCCTGCCCTAAGTGTCCAGCCATGGGATTAAAGTGAGCCACCTGGAATACCAATTCCCGGCGGCTCTTTGGAATCAAAAGCTGCGTGACTCGCTCTTTAGTTTGAGTGTCCTGCGTCACTCGGTATAATCTATCCTTCATAATCGCGAAGTAGGGGAAGGACGGGGTGGCGTTCGGCGGGAGCATTTGACCATCGATTACTCTCACTTGGTCAAACGCATGCCACAGAGTCTCGTCTTGCGACTGCTCTAATGGGAAATCCGCGAGGGATTCCCCAATAGAGAGAGGAGGAGCCGGTGGCTCCTCACTCTGACGCGGAGATGACGTAGACGGCTCTGTGACAGCTGCTCCCGCCAAAGCGACACCGGGACCTCCCCCTGTCAACTGGCAGGACCCACTCTCTACTAGGCGCGTCATTAAACCCCGAAATCCCGGCCAATCAGTCCCCAAAATTAAAGAGTGGGTCAGGCGAGGATTAACCGCCGCCTTCACTATAAATTTTTCCCCTCTGAAAAAAATGTGGACCGACACCAAAGGGTAGCGGTGAACATCCCCGTGCACACACAACACCTTCACCCCTTGTGCTGCCCCCAATGCCTCGTTTTGAACCAGGCTTTGGCGAATTGAGGTCTGATTACAACCAGAATCCACCAATGCCTGATATGTAGCCCCTTGGATACTCACCGGTATGCGATACGCTCCGGCCCGATCGAGGCCGGCCTCTGGCACGTCGGGGATCCGAACCACCACGCCCACTTCCATTGCTGTGCACTGCTGTTGAAGGTGGCCCGGTTCCCCGCAGCGCCAGCAAACTGGCCCGGGCTTTTCCTCTGCACTGGTGATCTGGGGCTCACTCACCTGAGGTGGGGGAGAGACAGACACAGAAGGGAGAAACGGGAGGGCACCGCGGGTGCGGCGGGCCGGCTGGGGTGGTGCCAGCCCCCGCCTCCGCGGTGGGGGAATGGGGCGAGGACGGGACACAGGAGGAGGGGGAGAGAGAGAGAGAGAGAGAAGAGGAGAGAAGAGAAGATGTCATCTGCTGTCCTGCCACCGGGACAGCCGCCAGATGATCCTCCGCCAGCTCGACTGCCTGATCCAGCGACGCCAGGCGGTGGCACTGGACCCACTCTGCGGTTCCTGCTGGTAAGCAGGTGATGAACTGTTCCAGTACCACCTGGTCGACGATTCCCTTGGCGTCGCGATCGTTGGCCGTCAGCCACCGCCAGCAGCCGTCCCGGAGCTGCTGGCCGAACGCGAATGGCCGGCCGACTTCCTCCAATTGCAGCGGGCGGAAGCGCTGGCGCTGTTGTTCCGGTGTGCGCCCCACGTGCTGGAGGACGGCCCGGCGGAGGTCTGTGGAGGCCAGCCGGCGGTCGGCGGGGAGCTGTAGCGCGGCCAGCTGTGCCTCTCCCGTGAGCAGGGGGAGGAGGCGCGCCGCGCGCTGCTCCATCGGCCATCCCAAGGCTTCGGCGACCTGTTCAAACAACGTGAGGAACGCCTCGGGGTCGTCCTGCGGGCCCATCTTGGTGACAGTGAGGGGAGACGGGCCCGCGGCCGGAGCACTGGTGGGCCCTGCCGACGCGAGGAGATGCCGGAACGCCTTGCGATCTTCCTGCTGGGCCAGCACCAGGGCTTCGAAGTGCCGCTCTTGTTCCTTTTAGAGTGTGACGAGCGCCTGGTGCTGGCTTTGCTGACCTGTGGCGAGGGCGTGGACCAGGTCGGCGAACGGGGAGGATTCCATGGGGCTGCTGGGTTGGTGCTCCACTTTCCCGGGTTTCGGTGCCACTGTAGGGCTCCCTATGTGTGGGTGGAGCACAGAGGACGGCAGGACAGAGATCAGGTTTATCACTGGGCTTTATTGCCACACTTTTCAGTCTAACAATAATCACTCTAGCACAGACACACACACACACAACCGGAGTCTGATTCAGGGATGAGCCCCTTCCGCTCTCGCTCTCCCTCCTCATATAGGGCGTGGTCACTGGGAAGACACACAAACAAGTTAATTGCTCTCAGGTGTAGTGATTCTGCCACTTACCTTCCCTGACTCCACCCTCCTGTCACAGACCGGTGCTTGACCACGCCCCCGCTGCCACAGGGTTGTACACTCAATACTTGGTTGGGACTCCTTTACTACAAATTACTGCATCAATGTGGCGTGGCATGGAGGAAATCGGCCTGTGGCACTGCTGAGGTGTTACTGAAGCCCAGGTTGCTTTGATAGTGGCCTTCAGCTTGTCTCTATTTTTGGGTCAGGTGTTTCTCATCTTTCTTTTGACAATACCCCATAGATTCTGTATGGGGTTTAGGTCAGACAAATTGGCTGGTCAATCAAGCACAGTAATATCATGGTCAGCAAACCATTTGGTAGTAGTTTTGGCACTGTGGGCAGGTGCGAAGTCCTGCTGGAAAAGGAAATCGGCATCTCCATAAAGCTTGTCAGCAGATGGAAGCATGAAGTGCTCTAAAATCTCCTGGTTAACAGCTATGTTGACTTTGGATTTGATAAAACACATTGGACCAACCCCAGCAGATGACATGGCACCCCAAATCATCACAGACTCTGGAAACTTCACATTGGACTTGAAACACCTTGGATTCTGTGCCTCTCCACTCTTCCTCCAGACTCTAGGACCTTGATTTCCAAATGAAATGCAAAATTTACTTTCATCAGAAAAGAAGACATTGGACCACAGAGGGGGTGGCATGGTGGTGTAGTGGTTAGCGCTGTCGCCTCACAGCAAGAAGGTCCAGGTTCGAGCCCCGTGGCCGGTGAACACCTTTCTGTGCAGAGTTTGCATGTTCTCCCCATGTCTGTGTGGGTTTCCTCTGGGTGCTCTGGTTTCCCCCACAGTCCAAAGACATGCAGGTTAGGTTAACTGGTGACTCTAAATTGACCATAGGTGTGAATGTGAGTGTGAATGGTTGTCTGTGTCTATGTGTCAGCCCTGTGATGACCTGGCGACTTGTCCAGGGTGTACCCCGCCTTTCGCCCGTAGTCAGCTGGGATAGGCTCCAGCTTGCCTGCGACCCTGTAGAACAGGATAAAGCAGCTAGAGATAATAAGATGAGATGAGATGAGATGAAATGGACCACAGAGCAACAGTCCAGTTCTTTCTCTCCTTAGCCCAGGTAAGACACTTCTGACATTGTCTCTGGTTAAGGAGAGGCTTGATATTAGGAATGTGACAGTTGTGGCCCCTTTTCTGAAGACATCTGTGTCTGGTTGCACTTGATGCACTGACATCAGCCTCAGCCCACTCCTTGTGAAGCTCTCCCAAGTTCTTGAATCGACTTTTCTGGACAATCCTCTCAAGGCTGTGGTCATCCCAGTTGCTTGTGCACCTTTTCCAGCCAGCCTTTTCAGCAATGACCTCCTGTGGCTAAACCTCCTTGTGGAGGGTGTCAGTGCTCTTCTTCTGGCCAACTGTCAAGTCAGCAGTCTTCCTCATGATTGTGGTTGTGTGTACTAAACTACAGTGGTGCTTGAAAGTTTGTGAACCTTTTAGAATTTTCTATATTTCTGCATAAATATGACCTAAAACATCATCAGATTTTCACACAAGTGCTAAAAGTAGATAAAGAGAACCCAGTTAAACAAATGAGACAAAAATATTATACTTCATCATTTATTTATTGAGGAAAATTATCCAATATTACATATCTGTGAGTGGCGAAAGTATGTGATCCAGCTATATTGACATAGCAGTTAATTTGAAGGTGAAACTAGACAGGGACACCCTAACGAGTGCAAACCCCGCCTTTTCCCTATTAAAATACATTGGGCGAAAATTTCGAAGTTCTGCCATGACCGTGACCTTTGACCTCCAAAATTTAATGGTTTCCTTCCTGGGTGATTGGCAACACATGTACAAAATTTGGTCCAAATCGATCCATTGGTTCTTGAGATATCTTGCAGACACACAGACAGACAGACAGACAGACAGACAGACAGACAGACAGATACACACACACACAGACTGACGCAGGTGAAAATAATAACCCCTCCGACTACTGTCGGCGGGGTTAATTAGAGTCAGGTGTTTTCAATCAATGGAATGACAATTAGGTGTGAGTGGGCACCCTATTTTATTTAAAGAATAGAGATCAATCAAAGTCTGATCTTCACAACACGTTTGTGGAAGTGTATCATGGCACAAACAAAGGAGATTTCCGAGGACCTCAGAAAAAGCGTTGTTGATGCTCATCAGGCTGGAAAAGGTTACAAAACCATCTCTAAAGAGTTTGGACTCCACCAATCCACAGTCAGACAGATTGTGTACAAATGGAGGAAATTCAAGATCATTGTTACCCTCCCCAGGAGTGGTCGACCAACAAAGATCACTCCAAGAGAAAGGCATGTAATAGTTGGTGAGGTCACAAAGCACCCCAGGGTAACTTCTAAGCAACTGAAGGCCTCTCTCACATTGGCTAATGTTAATCTTCATGAATCCACCATCAGGAGAACACCAAACAACAATGGTGTGCATGGCAGGGTTGCAAGGAGAAAGCCACTGCTCTCCAAAAAGAACATTGCTGCTTGTCTGCAGTTTGCTAAAGATCACATGAACAAGCCCGAAGGCTATTGGAAAAATGTTTTGTGGACAGATGAGACAAAAATAGAACATTTTGGTTTAAATGAGAAGCGTTATGTTTGGAGAAAGGAAAACGCTGCATTCTAGCATAAGAACCTTATCCTATCTGTAAAACATGGTGGTGGTAGTATCATAGTTTGGGCCTGTTTTGCTGCATCTGGGCCAGGACAGCTTGCCATTATTGATGGAACAATGAATTTTGAATTATACAGGCGAATTCTAAAGGAAAATGTCAGGACATCTGTCCATGAACTGAATCTCAAGAGAAGGTGGGTCATGCAGCAAGACAATGACCCTAAGCACACAAGTCGTTCTACCAAAGAATGGCTAAAGAAGAAGAAAGTTAATGTTTTGGAATGACCAAGTCAAAGTCCTGACCTTAATCCAATTGAAATGTTGTGGAAGGACCTGAAGCGAGCCGTTCATGTGAGGAAACCCACCAACATCCCAGAGTTGAAGCTGTTCTGTACAAAGGAATGGGCTAAAATACCTCCAAGCCAGTGTGCAGGACTGATCAACAGTTACCAGAAACATTTAGTTGCAGTTATTGCTGCACAAGGGGGTCACAGCAGATACTGAAAGCAAAAGTTCATATACTTTTGCCACTCACAGATATATAATATTGGCTCATTTTCCTCAATAAATAAATGACCAAGAATAATATTTTTGTCTCATTTGTTTAACTGGGTTCTCTTTATCTACTTTTAGGACTTGTGTGAAAATCTGATGTTGTTTTCGGTCATATTTATGCAGAAATATAGAAAATGCTAAAGGGTTCACAAACTTTCAAGTACCACTGTAGACTGAGAGATACATGGTATTTATACTGTTTGAATAGTAATTTACTCAAATTCAGAATGAAATATTCTAATATTGACATTTTTATTTTTTGCACTGTAAGCTATAATTATCAAAATTAAAATAGAAAACTGAAATATTTTAGTTTACATGTAATGAGTCTCGAATATATTCAGTTTTTACTTTCTGAAATAACTGATGGAAAATATTGTTCTTTTTCACAATATTCTAATTTTTTAAGATTCAGTTGTAAGTAAAGAGAAAAAAGACCATCCATCATGACATTACTTGTCTTTTAATTAGTAGTAATAAAGAAAAAAAGCATTGAACTAGTGTGTCAAACTTTTGACTGGTACTGTAAATGTATCAATTAATTCGTGTCTCACCTGCACAAAGCACTGTAGCTTCATGGTAGAAACCTCATAGAAACAATTTAATAGTCCGACAACTCACAACATTATTCTCTGGAGACACATCGAGCATAACAGAAATATGTTTGCACTATAATCTACAATTAGGAAATGTATTTAAACTGGTGGTGCATATGAATAGAAAATGTGAAAGAGTAAGTTTTGTAATTATTTGGTTAGGTTAGTGTTTCTATATGTAACTATGCTCCCTAGCTATAATACTGTATACATACAGCACATACAAAGGCATGTCTGTGTTCATGTGTGTTGCACAGGGTGAGGGAGTGGAGGAGCAAGTAGGTGAATTGGCTTTGCTAAATTGCCCCTAGGTGTGAATAAGTGTTTGTGAGTGCATGGTGCCTGGCGATATACTGGCATCACATCGAGGGTGTATTCCTGCCCCACACCCAGTTGTCCCTCTGAATCCACCATGACTCTAACCTGGATAAAGCATCTACTGAAGATGAATGAATAATTCAATTTACTTTAAGTTTTAGTTAAGAAAACCAAAGCCTAGTGTAAATTTACGCAGAAGCCCAACATAAAATTATAATCCATGCTACTCACTGCAAAGGAACCACTCTCCAAGGCACGTTTTAAAAATTATTTATTACACATCATTTACGGGATAACTCATACTGAATGTTACCAGATACAGAGACATGGATATAGTTAACAGAGTTGTTGACTGATGATAAAACATACACTTCTGTTTGATTGCTCAGCTGCTCCAGTGCCAGCTTAATCCACTCTCAGTAATGCAAAATAGGAAGGAAAAAAAGTTTAAAAATAGCTGGAATTACACAGGATTTTGCCACTCATCTGCCCATTCAGTTGCATGTCTCCTTGCCTATGGCACTGTAAAGAGACCAAGATATGATTTAAACAAAAGTTGAGTGCAGGAAGTGAAGAGGGTGATTGAGTACAACATCTTAAAGTTGAGAAGGGAAAGGGTGGGGGTGTTTGATAAAGAGATACAAGAAGATTCATGATTGACAGACTTCACAAGCTTCAGGTGGACACTTCTTTTCTTGGTCAATAACTGTAAAAGAAAATGAGAAGTGCATGTTACATCACTGGCATTCTTACAAGTGTTCTAAGTAAAGGATAATGCACAATGAGCTGGACATTACCATGAAACAGAACCCTTCAGGGTGATTCAAGGATTCACCCTGCATTACCCCGTTGGGGTTTATTTTGCAATTATGACCGACTATCTGTACATTATTCCAATTATTATATGGATACTTACGAAAGAAATCAATCATTTGACACAAAATATTGATTGAAAAATGATTTTATTGCTTCCCCTAAAAATAGTCAGTTAGATACTCTGGTTAGAACTGCGTCCATAACAATGCAAACTCTGTAGCCTTCTCAAGATTGGCCTACTTAGCGTTATAATTCAAGTTAAACTTGATAGCTTGGTACCAGATAGCTTTCTTTCATCTCAGAAATATTGCTAAGATAAGAAATTTAATCTCACTACACGACACAGAAAAAACTAGTTCATGCTTTCATTACCTCCAGGTTGGATTACTGTAATGCCTTACTGTCTGGATGTTCCAATAAGTGCATAAACAAACTCCAGTTAGTTCAAAATGCAGCAGCAAGAGTCCTTACTAAAATTAGAAAATATGACCACATCACTCCTGTCTTATCCACATTGCATTGGCTCCAAATCAAATTTCGTACTGGTTATAAAATACTACTATTGACCTTTAAAGCACTGAATGGTCTCGCACCACAGTACCTGAGTGAACTTCTGATCCTCTATGACCCACTTAGATCAAAAGGTGCAGGCTATCTGCTGGTACCTCGTATAGTGAAGGCTACATCAGGGGGCAGAGCCTTTTCTTACAAAGCCCCACAGTTATGGAACAGCCTTCCAAGTAATGTTCGGGAATCAGACAGTCTCAGCGTTTAAGTCTAGGTTGAAAACATATCTGTTTAGTCAAGCCTTTTGTTAATGGTGTTTATGAGGTAAAGGTGTAGATCTGGAGGGTCCTCAGACATAGAGTGTTTTGGCAAACTGGGATGTATGGATGCTGTCAGTCCCCCACTCGCTTGCTCACTTGAGTTTGTTGACGGTGTAGTGGCTGGCTGCTTTATGTCCCAGGGCTCCCTCATGCCTGTGTTACCTTCTGGCTCTCCCCTTTTAGTTACGCTGTCATAGTTAGTTTCCGGAGTCCCTGCTTGTACTCAGTGCAATATGTATACTGTTCTTACTTATTCAGGTGACATGGGGCATACCTAACAACCTGTGTTTCCTCTCCCCCACCCGCACCCCCAAATCTGTCCCTCTGAGTTACATGTCGGTCCTGGGATCGAGATGCGGATGCGGACCTCTTCTGCTCCTCAGACCTGCCTGATCCATCCTGGTGCCCTGTGTCTGGTTGGAGTCTCATCACATCGCTCCTGTGGAGGACGGCCCCATGTGGATAGTTGAAAGTCACAGCTGGAGGACGCTCTGGACACTTACAGTAATGCTTTTATGGCTGAGGACTACAGTTGACTTGCTAACTTTAGGACTGCAGTTGTCATGAACAGTTTTGCACTCAAGTTTCCATCAATGAAGAGTTTATAACATCAACAAAACTGACTTTATGTTAAAACTGTTAATATTATAGTCATGCTGTCTGTTGTTGCCCAAATGAGGATGGGTTCCCTTTTGAGTCGGGGTCCTCTCGAGGTTTCTTCCTCATGTCGTCTGAGGGAGTTTTTCCTTGCCACCGTCGCCACAGGCTTGCTCATTGGGGATAAAATTAGCTCATGTTTTAAGTCGTTCAAATTCTGTAAAGCTGCTTTGCGACAATGTTTATTGTTAAAAGCGCTATACAAATAAACTTGACTTGAAGTTAAACTGAACATTAAAATTAATATTAGAAAAATTTTCCATCATGTTTTCTGATGGAGTAACCTTTTTTTGCCATAGAGTCTTGCGAATAAGCTGACGGTGTTAATTTGATTATTAAAGCAACAAAATTTACCAGACTTCTTTCTGAGGATTTATATTCAACAAAGCTGTGTAATAAAAGCAGATATTAAAAATCACAAAAGTTAATGTTTACAGTTGTGTTAAAGGACACATCTGACATTTATCATCATCATTGTTTCAAATCTGAGTTTTCAGATTTTTCAAACCATTCAGTCAAACAAGTAAACCTCTGCATGGAACTGGAGATGTAAATCTCATGTTCTCTGTTGGAATACTGAGGTTACTGATGACTGAGATGGCATTTATTACTCAATTATTGCTACTGTATAATCCTACTACTATTGCAAATTATGCAGTATTTAGAATTACAAGCACAGATTATAGCAATTTTCATAGGTGAATTTGCTCTATTTTAGAAATTGTCTGCATGTCTGCCATTCCAGGAAATTACAAGAAAATGAGTCAAAAACAGACAAAAAGAAGTGCATACATAGCAATAATGATTTTATTAAACCAAGAAAAGTGAAGCTATATAATCTCATTTCATATATCATTTATATTTTGACTAGAATCTTTAGGCGCTCTGAGTATTAGCATTTACTTGAGTATTCATGGCTCTTCTTTTATTCATTCGCTATTTTTTAGTTTAGTTCCACACAGCAGATGCAACACTGGATTGTGGCACTTGTATCATTTGTTTTAACTGTGATTCTAAGCTGCCTTCCTCTGTCTTCTAAGCTGTCTTGCCTACAGCTATGATGAAAATGATTGCTACAGAAGTGCAGTCACTAACATATGACACCATGTTGCTAATTTAATGTTGCTGATCAAATACCGCAACATAAGTTTTTTTTTTCTTCTTCTTCTATTGTAAGTTACAATATTTCCTCTGGTTGGGAAAGTCCCAATGTTCGTATTAAGACATTAGAACTAATACTAATTCTACAAATAAATGTTATGTATAATTAAATACCAGACAGATTATTCAATATTATAATAAAACAATAATTAGAGTACAGTATTATAATATTGCAACATGGAACAGAAAGAGTTTAAAAAGCTAGACTAAAACATCTGTAAATATTAGGATGAATTTTCTGCTGGCTACAAGATAGATGTAGTTGGGGGGATGTTCCATGATAACACAATTAAAGGACATGCCTTTCTATATGTTGGATCCTTTACTTGGCAGTAAATTAGGCTACAGGTGAAGCAAGAACAAACATCCATTTCCACCATTTCCTTTCATTCTGTCCAAGTGCTATATAAATCACATATTTGCTCTTACAATCTGTTGTTTGTTTCCTTATGGCAATTAACACAAAAGGTGTATGTGAACATGGCTCATGTATGTTGGAACATGGGGAACATGTAGATGCTAAATGAAGGATTCCAGTTTGGCTTACCATCCTGTGTTGGGAGAATGTTTCTCTCACGAGTGCTGGTCTTTTTCAGACACCTCTTGTCGAAGTTCTGCACTTCCTGCTTGACTGGGTTGTCATTCATTTTGGATGTTCTTCTAGAAAGACACAATTTGTCTGAATTATTAAATCAAACTGGAAACTCTGCAAGATGAGTTGTTGACCAAATGAGACACAAGACTACTTTGAAGAAGCTATTTTAATGAAATAAATTATTTTAATGAGTGGATACACTCATGTTTTGCATGGTGTGAAATCAATCTGTAGGTAGGTAAAACACATTTAGAAATTTGTAAACAAGTTAGTAGGAAAATGGAAAGCTGATCTTAAACCCAACAGCAAGTGGCAAATTTAGTCAGATTGAGTAACTGATTTTTATGAGTTGTAGCTTCAAAGCAGGTTTGTCTCGAAGACCAGGACATTCTTTCTCACTGTTACTACATGCCCTTAACTAATGCCTCTTTTCTCCTGTCTGGACATGTCACGCCCCACCCATGAAAGGAACTTTCCTTTGGAAGGGGAGCCTGTTTAAAAGCACAAGAGTTCTTTTGTGCAGTTGCAAACTATCAAGAAAAGAGAACTAACTAAAGAAAAAAGTAGAATTTCCAAATAATTCTGCCACAAGTTCCACAAACTGAGCACAAGACATTGCTAAAGGGATTTGTAACCTCTTGACATAATTTTGTGAGATTTTGGTACATTATTAGACAGTTCTGACAAAAAAAAATGTAATTGTCAGTGCGATCACCAGTTACTGTGAACTGCGTTGTCAAGGAATTAGAAATACATGAATAAAGACTTAGTTACTACTAAATGGAATATTTATTTTTCTAATTGCAGAAACCAAAAGCCATGTTGAACATGTCTTCAGAACGTGCCTCGTTTCATCGATGCTCATGTGACAACTCAGCCCACACGTCGCTGCACATTACAAAAAGGCCACTGTTTTAAGTCTATGCAGATATGTTGCGTGCAAGCTTGATGCAACTTCAGTCTTTAATTACACTCTTTAGGAAAAATACCACAATGTTACTGACAGAGTTCTTTATCCGCAGGTGCCCTTGCACAAGGCGTGGAAACACACACACGGTTAAGTGTCTTTTAATGACATGGACGCCCAAGGTAAACAGAACAAGAAACCCATTTGTCACCTGACACTATAATTAAGCAGCATCTGCTGCATGTAGAGGTTGTTGGTCTGTTTTAAAAAGTCGTACTGCACCCATGACATAGATCTAACTCACATATACCTGAGCTAGGAGGTGGAAAAGTACAGAAAAAAGTATGATAACCATATGATTTTATGTGCACATTTTATGTTGTGAGTACAACAAGGAAAAAAAAAAGACACTAAATGACATAACACTGCAATTAAATAATCTGCCCTGTAATTTTTTTATCTCGTATAATTACTGAAACAACCATATTTCATTGTTATTTTGTCACTTGACCTTTACAACCACGACATGCATACAGTACGATTTAATTTCATCATTCCATTATTTTATTATCACGGTATCTCCATATCAGTGCAACGTTTACGCTGTTATTGCGCAATTAACACGTGAAGTGCACAAAATGACGTGAATTGCACCATCCTTCCTGTATACCCTACATATAACGTTTATAAAATGTGTATTAACACACTAAGACTTTCAAGGCAGGTAGCTGAAAAAGTCATACTGTTGGTACTGATGGAGCTGAATGCAGTACAGTCTTGGCTCCTAGCCCACTAAGTGGCACCGAAAAACGTTGAGATTGGACATAACTTTTTTTTTTAATATAAAAGTAATCCGCTCATTATTTGCAGCAATTACTACAAATTGATTTAAAAAAAGTTGTTATTAGGTACGTACCAGCTATGCTATACGCAATCATATCCTGCATCTCCACTCTATTTCGTGTTGCATCTCACCTG
Organism: Neoarius graeffei; assembly: GCF_027579695.1. Lineage (NCBI taxonomy): Eukaryota > Metazoa > Chordata > Actinopteri > Siluriformes > Ariidae > Neoarius > Neoarius graeffei. The sequence continues at coordinate 33,490,867 of NC_083576.1, read as the reverse complement.
AAATGGTAACCTGGAGGTCAAACTATTCAGAAATAGAGTTGCTTACTTGAAATTGTCTTCCTGTTGGAAATATACGTTTGATGAAAGCTGTGTATCTCTCGTGTGTGTTTAATCCGGGGAAGACTAGGGGTTTAAGTAGGAAATCACGCCCCAGTTCTGCTAAACCCCTCACTCTGATTGGTCAAACGAACTCCCACTCCATCTTACCCCTCCCTCCCTCCCTCTCTCCCTCCCTCTAACCCACTCAGGCTGAGTCCCAAATAGTTTAATTCTAGGTGCATCACGATTATACATGGAGTTAGGAAGCAGTTTGTAATTCAGCCATAAATCGTCAGACATTACAGTATGAGGACACGGATTCCCAAACAGATCCAGACGCTCTATAAGTGCGCACTGTATAGAAAACAGGGCTTTGTCCAGTATAGTGCACTAGATGTCGAACAGGGATCTGAACAGAGTTCAGATTTACCGTGAGAAAACTAGATACAGTATGTTTCTATTCTGTTGGCGAGGTGAAGTGTGACTAAGGACGCAACAGCGCACTCTTCTGGTAAGAAAGTGCACTGCAGTGGATAAAATGGGAAAATACAGTTTAATCATTTCACCAGCAAGCAAGTGGAAAACAAATATTATACCACACTGGAGCATTTATTTCAAAGCCTGGCGGCTTAATGTTTATTAAACATTTGGCAACATAGTTATGTTGGTATGTTGCAACTTAACATATTAAGTGTGGGTGGTAAAAGAGAGCAACTGGACTTGCTTGAAGATTCTTGAAGACGTTTCACCTCTCATCCGAAAGGCTTCTTCAGTTCTGTCTGACTAGTAGGGAGTATCAGGTATTTATCCTCTCATGGATGAAAAGCTCATCTAAGGTGTCGCTGAGTCATCCTGTTGGTGTGGGTCACTGGGGGCTGGATGTGAACAGCCTCGAGAGTCGTTAGGGTGATCAATGGATTGCCTGTTAAGGTCATCATGCCACCATGTGTTGGAGTTTACCCCAGTGAACGAGAGGGTCGCCTCTCTGCGCCTTCGGATTGGGGAGAGGGCGCTTGCTGTTGTTTGTGCCTATGGGCCGAATAGCAGTATAGAGTATCCGGCCTTCTTGGAGTTCCTGGGAGAGGTACTGAGAGGTGCTCAGACTGGGGACTCCATTGTTCTACTAGGGGACTTCAATGCTCACGTGGGTGACGACAGTGACACCTGGAGGGGTGTGGTTGGGAGGAACGGCCTCCCCAATCTGAACCCGAGTGGTGTTTTGTTATTGGACTTCTGTGCTAGTCACAGTTTGTCCATAACGAACACCATGTTCGAGAATAGGGGTGTCCATAAGTGCACGTGGCACCAGGACACCTTAGGTCGGAAGTCGATGATCGACTTTGTTGTCATTTCATCTGATCTCCGACCCTATGTCTTGGACACTCGGGTGAAGCGAGGGGCTGAGCTGTCAACTGATCACCACCTGGTGGTGAGTTGGATCCGCTGGCGGAGGAGGAAGCCGGACAGACCTGGCAGGCCCAAACGTATGGTGAGGGTCTGCTGGGAACGTCTGGCCGAGCACTCTGTCAGGGAGGTCTTTAACTCCCACCTCCGGGAGAGCTTCTCCCAGCTTCCGAGGGAGGCGGGGGACATTGAGTCTGAGTGGACCATGTTCTCTACCTCCATTGTAGATGCAGCTGTTCGGGGCTGTGGCCACAAGGTCTCTGGTGCCTGTCGTAGTGGCAATCCCCAAACCCGGTGGTGGACACCGGAAGTAAGGGATGCCGTCAAGCTGAAGAAGGAGTCCTATTGGGCCATGTTGACCTCCGGGACTCCTGAGGCAGCTGACAGGTATTGGCAGGCCAGGCGTGCCGCAGCCGGGCAGTTGCGGAGGCAAAAACTCGGAACTGGGAGGAGTTTGGGGAGGCCATGGAGAAGGACTATCGGTCGGCCTCGAAGAAACTCTGGCAAACTGTCCGGCACCTCAGGAGGGGGAAGCAGTACTCTGCCAACACTGTTTACAGTGCGGGTGGGGAGCTGTGGACCTTGACTGGGGATATTGTCGGGCGGTGGAAGGAATACTTTGAGGATCTCCTCAATCCCACCATCATGTCTTCCGTAGAGGAGATGGAGGCTGATGACTCCGAAGTGGACTCGTCCATTACCCAAGCCAAAGTCACTGAGGTGGTTTGCAAGCTCCTTGGTGGCAAGGCACCGGGGGTGGATGAGATCCGCCCTGAGTATCTCAAGTCTCTGGATGTTGTGGGACTGTCTTGGCTGACACGCCTCTGCAACATCACGTGGCTGTCGGGGACAGTACCTCTGGAGTGGCAGACTGGGGTGGTGGTCCCTCTTTTTAAGAAAGGGGACCGGAGAGTGTGCTCCAATTATAGGGGAATCACACTTCTCAGCCTCCCAGGGAAAGTTTACTCCAGGGTACTGGAGAGGAGAATTCGACCAATAGTCGAACCTCAGATCCAGGAGGAGCAATGCAGTTTTCGTCCTGGTCGCGGAACACCGGACCAGCTCTATACCCTTCATAGGGTGCTCGAGGGTTCATGGGAGTTTGCCCAACCAGTCCACATGTGCTTTGTGGATCTGGAGAAGGCATTCAACCGTGTCCCTCGTGGTATTCTGTGGGGGGTGCTTTGGGAGTATGGGGTTCGGGGCTCTTTGCTAAGGGCTGTCCGGTCCCTGTACGAACGGAGCAGGAGTCTAGTTCGCATTGCCGGCAGTAAGTCAGACATGTTCCCAGTGCATGTTGGACTCCGGCAAGGCTGCCCTTTGTCACCGGTTCTGTTCATAATTTTTATGGACAGAATTTCTAGGCGCAGCCAGGGGCCGGAAGGAATCCTGTTTGGGAACCACAGGATTTCATCTCTGCTTTTTGCAGATGATGTTGTCCTGTTGGCTTCTTCAAACCAGGACCTTCAGCATGCACTGGGGCAGTTTGCAGCCGAGTGTGAAGCGGCTGGGATGAGAATCATCACCTCCAAGTCCGAGGCCATGGTTCTCGACTGGAAAAGGGTGGCTTGCCCTCTCCAGGTTGGTGGAGAAGTCCTGCCTCAAGTGGAGGAGTTTAAGTATCTCGGGATCTTGTTCACGAGCGAGGGAAGGATAGAGCATGAGGTCGACAGGCGGATCGGTGCAGCCTCCACAGTGATGTGGTCGCTTTACCGGTCCGTTGTGGTGAAGGAGCTGAGCCAAAAGGCGAAGCTCTTGATTTACCGGTCAATCTATGTTCCAACTCTCACCTATGGTCATGAGCTTTGGGTAATGACCGAAAGAACAAGATCGCGGATACAAGCAGCCGAAATGAGTTTCCTTTGCAGGGTGGCTGGGTGCTCCCTTAGAGATAGGGTGAGAAGCACAGTCACTTGGGAGGAGCTCGAAGTAGAGCCGCTGCTCCTACACATCGAGAGGAATCAGCTGAGGTGGCTTGGGCATCTCTTTTGGATGCCTCCTGGACGCCTCCCTGGGGAGGTGTTCCAGGCATGTCCCCCCGGAGGAGGCCCCTGGGAAGACCCAGGACATGCTGGAGGGACTATGTCTCTCGGCTGGCCTGGGAACGCCTCGGTGTTCTTCCCGAGGAGCTGGCCGAGGTGTCTGGAGAGAGGGAAGTTTGGGCTTCCATGCTCAGACTGCTGCCTCCACGACCCGGCCCCAGATAAGCAGATGAAGACGAGACGAGACGAGACATCCAGTTTAGTGTGATGAGCTGCCAGAGCAAATATATTCTGTGATCACTCCAGGAATATGATCGTTGTGCTTGTGACTGTAAAACGTGACGTCTAAAAGGATCAATGAGTGAGGAATATAGAGAGATTAATGTAGATTCATGTTAATACTTCAAATAGATTCAAATTAATCTTTGTTTATTTCAGTGGCATATGAAATATGAATATGAAATAGGAAATGAAAACAAATAACATTAAAACCTTGAACATTAAAGAGGTGTCTGTTCACCTGCAAATATCAGATAATCAAGTTAAAAATCCATAAAAAGTTGAAAATTCCAGGGTAAAAATGTTTCAAAGGTCTGGCATGGATTTACCAAGGAGGATGGGACATAAAACCCCGACCATACACAGTACTATGGAGGATGATAAGTGAGGTAAAGATCAATTTCTGAATTGCACAGTTTTAGTTTAAATCTTGAGTTTCAATATTAGACAGTAAGCAGAAGTCACAAAAGTGCACAAATTCTTTATTGAAGTAGAAGTACAGATACTTGTGTAAAAAAAATATTCTGGTAAAAGTAGAAGTACTGATTCAACTTCTTTACACAAGTAAAAGTACAAAAGTTCAGGCTCTGAAATATACTTGGGGCAGCGGCTTGAAGGTGAAGGACACTAACAGACTCAATAAGATCACCAGGAAGGCCGGCCATGTTGTAGGCTTGGAACTGGACTCTCTGACAGTGGTGTTGGAGAAGAGGACACTGTCCAAAATAAAAACAATCTTCGACTGTCTTTCCTACCCTCTACATTAGGAGCTGATCAGCCACAGGAGCACATTCAGGCTGATTCTTCCACGCTGCACAACTGAGAGACACAGGAAATCATTCCTACCTGTTGCAGTCAAGCTGTACAATGCCACTGTATAACTGTGGTACACTGTCTTACCATGTATACTGTATCCTTAACTCAGGTGCAATATATGTATATAGGAATCATTGTATATAAAATCACTTCATTTTGCTTTTACTTAAGTTATTGAACTTATTTAAATTTATTTTATTTATTCTTTTTTCAGATGATTTTATCTTCTATTTTTAGACATGTTTACTTCTTCTCTGATTCAGGAGCTTGGTAGCAAATTTGAATTTCCCTCTGGGGATTAATAAAGTGATTCTGATACTGAAAGTAAAAAGTAGCCCTTTGAAAGACATTAGACACTTCTCCTGGCTTTGAACCTCACATAATATAATATTTAACAGTTATTCCATGAAATTGAGTCATACATGAGCTGAAAGCCGATGAGGTGCACTATCAGCTCATGTACGATGAGACTGACTGGAATAACTTTTATTATATCTACATTCACTGGATTTTGAGGAACAGAGCATTTTTATTTTTTGCAAATTCAATATATAAAAGCTTTATACAAAACTTCCGACCATCAGAGAGGGGTTAGAGATAGTTTTATTTATAAAAGTGACAATAGGCAAACAATCCAAATCGGCGAGCAGAGATCAGAAACATAACAAGCAATAGGTCAGGCGAGGCACATACAGACTATCCTAGGCACAGACAAAAAATGGAATAACAGAACAGGAACGAGAATCAGGAAACCAGGAGATTAATACAGGAAATAAGGCTCGGTAATGTGTACATAACATATTGCAATACTTTGCACTGAGTGTGTTAATACAGTCTTTTTATATAGGTGCACTGATTGAGCCTTCATTTTGTGCAGGTGTGCATGGTTTATGGTGCGCATGTGAGAGTCTGCTCAGCACAAGTGCAGTACAGAGCACGCCCAAGAGTCTATCTGGTGCATGCACCACAGCAAGCAGGTCTGACAGAACCCCCCCCCAAAGAGCTCCCTCCGGGAGCATAAATCCATCCTTCCTACCCCTGGGGATGAGGGCCTGACACTGGATGCCATGCCATCAGTGTGGTACTCTGAACCAACGGGGCACCAGATTCTTGGCTCAGGTGGGGGCTCAGAATCAGGACAGGACTTGGACTCTGGGCTGGATATAGGCTTGAGCTCTGGACATGAGTTGGACTCTGGACTGGATACACACATAGGTTCGAGCTGTGGACAGGACTTAGGCTTCAGACAGGACACAGGCATGGGTTCAAGCTCTGGACTGGACTTGGGCTTAGAACTGGACATAGGCTTGCATCGTGGACTGGTCATGGGCTCCTGGCTGGATGTAGGCTCACATTCTGGACTGGACTTGGGCTTGAGCTCTGGACATGACTTTGACTCTGGACTGGACTCAGGCATGGTGCTCGAGCTCGGGACTGGACCTGGACCTTGGACTGGATGCGGGCTCGAGCTCTGGACCTGACATGGACTCTGGACTGGACTCAGGCATGGGCTCGAGCTCTGTCTGCACAGCGTTCTGGACATGGTTCGGGACCTAGCGGTGAGACAATGACGTCTTCATGGTCGGGCGGTGGTGGAGTGACAACATCTTCATGGTTGGGCGGCGGTGGAGCGACAATGTTGTCTTTATAGCCAGGCAGTGGCGGAGTGACAACGTTGTCTTTATAGCCAGCTGAGGCAGAGGCCACCTCGTCATCCTCTGGCACTGGCTCTTGCACTGGAGCTGGCATTGGCTCTGGCACTGGCTCTTGCACTGGAGATGGCACTGGCTCTGACTCTGGTGCTGGCACTGGCTCTGGTTCTGACTCTGGTTCTGGCACTGAATTAGGTGTTGGCTCTGACACTGGTGCTGGCACTGGCTCCTATTCTGGCACTGACTTAGGTGTTGGCTCTGACTCTGGTGCTGGTTCTGGCACAGACTCTTGCACAGGTCCTACGTAGCTCTGGCTCTGGTTTGGTCATTGGCTCTGGCTCTAGCTCTGGTTCTGGCTCTTGCTCTAGCAGTGGCTCTGGTTCGGGCACTGGCTCTTGCTATGGCTCTGGTTCTGACTCTGGCTCTTGCACTGGCTCTACCTCTGGCTCTGGTTCAGGTGCTGGCTCAGGGATTGACTGTGGAATGGGCTGTGGGACTGGCTCTGGAGTAATGTCTTCTAGGAGGAGCTCTGGAGCAACAGCCTCCTCTGCTGCCACTGTGTCGGCCTCGGACATGATAGCCCCCCCAAAAAAAAACATTCATGGGGTCCTCCTTCTCAGATGCTTCATAGATGTAACAGAGCATGACCTGAAAAGCCTGTGAGCACTGGCGGCACAGGTGCTCTACTCTCATGAGGTACTCAGTCCATTGGTGTGCCTGTTCCATTAGCCAGGAGATCATGCAGCTTACCCAGGCAGGTACTGGAGGCTTAGGCTCTTGAAAATCCACATAAAAGAAGACACACTACAGGCTGAATCCACTAGGGTGATATACTCCATCATAGAGTGCTGGGGTAGCTATTTCAATCCATCCATCCCATTTCTGCCGCTTATCTGGGTCTGGGTCGTGGGGGTAGCAGCCTAAGCAGAGCAGCCCAGACTTCCCTCTCCCCGGCCACCTCCACCAGCCCTTCCGGGGGAATACTGAGGCATTCTCTTGCCAGCTGAGAGATATAATCTCTCCAATATGTCCTGGGTCTGCCCCGGGGTCTTCTCCCAGTGGGGCATGCCCAGAGAACCTCCCTTGGGAGGCATCCAGGGGGCGTTCTTACAAGGTGCCTGAACCACCTCAAATTACTCCTTTTGATGTGGAGGAGCAGCGGTGGTTCTACTCTGAGTCTCTCCCGAATGACCGAACTTCTCACTCTGTCTCGAAGGGAGAGCCCAGCCACCCTGTGGAGGAAAGTCATTTCGATCGCTTGTATCCATGGTCTCATTCTTTCAGTCACTACCCACAGCTTGTGACCATAGCTGAGGGTGGGAACGTAAATGGATGAATAAATTGAGAGCTTTGCCTTTTGGCTCAGCTCTCTCTTCACCACAACAGACCAGTTTAGCATCCGCATCACTGCTGATGCTGCCCCGATCCATCTGTCTAAGTCGTGCTCCCCCTACTCTCACTCATGAACAAGATCCCAAGATACTTAAATTCCTCCATTCAAGGTAGCAACTCCCCCCCGACCCAAAGTAGGCACTCCACCTGTTTCCAGCTGAGCACCATGGCCATGGACTTGGAGGTGCTGAACCTCATCCCAGCCGCTTCACACCTGGTTGCAAACCGTCCCAGCGCATGCTGATGCCAACAGGACCACATCATCCGCAGAAAGCAGAGACATAATCCTGATGCCACCAAACTGGACACCCTCCACCCCTTGGATGTGCCTAGAAATTCTGTACATAAAAGTTATGAACAGAACTGGTGACAAAGGACAGCCCTGGTGGAGTCCTACATGCACTAGGAACAAGTCTGTCTTACTGCTGGCAATGTGAATCAAACTCCTGGTCCAATCACACAGGATCCGAATGGCTCGCAAGCAGTGGGCCCGAACCCCATACTCCCGAAGTACCCCCCACAAGGCACCCTGAGGGACACGGTTGTAAGCCTTCTCCAGGTCCACAAAACACATGTAGACCAGTTGGGCAAACTCCCATGCACCTTCCAATACCGTTGCAAGGGTGGGTGTCAAGGACAACTGGGTGTGGGGCAGGAATACACCCTCGATGTGATGCCCTATCGCCAGGCACCATGCACTCACAAACACTTATTCACACCTAGGGGCAATTTAGCAAAGCCAATTCACCTACTTGCTCCTCCACTCCCTCACCCTGTGCAACACACATGAACACAGACATGCCTTTGTATGTGCTGTATGTATACAGTATTATAGCTAGGGAGCATAGTTACATATAGAAACACTAACCTAACCAAATAATTACAAAACTTACTCTTTCACATTTTCTATTCATATGCACCACCAGTTTAAATACATTTCCTAATTGTAGATTATAGTGCAAACATATTTCTGTTATGCTCGATGTGTCTCCAGAGAATAATGTTGTGAGTTGTCGGACTATTAAATTGTTTCTATGAGGTTTCTACCATGAAGCTACAGTGCTTTGTGCAGGTGAGACACGAATTAATTGATACATTTACAGTACCAGTCAAAAGTTTGACACACTAGTTCAATGCTTTTTTTCTTTATTACTACTAATTAAAAGACAAGTAATGTCATGATGGATGGTCTTTTTTCTCTTTACTTACAACTGAATCTTAAAAAATTAGAATATTGTGAAAAAGAACAATATTTTCCATCAGTTATTTCAGAAAGTAAAAACTGAATATATTCGAGACTCATTACATGTAAACTAAAATATTTCAGTTTTCTATTTTAATTTTGATAATTATAGCTTACAGTGCAAAAAATAAAAACGTCAATATTAGAATATTTCATTCTGAATTTGAGTAAATTACTATTCAAACAGTATAAATACCATGTATCTCTCAGTCTACAGTGGTACTTGAAAGTTTGTGAACCCTTTAGCATTTTCTATATTTCTGCATAAATATGACCGAAAACAACATCAGATTTTCACACAAGTCCTAAAAGTAGATAAAGAGAACCCAGTTAAACAAATGAGACAAAAATATTATTCTTGGTCATTTATTTATTGAGGAAAATGAGCCAATATTATATATCTGTGAGTGGCAAAAGTATATGAACTTTTGCTTTCAGTATCTGCTGTGACCCCCTTGTGCAGCAATAACTGCAACTAAATGTTTCTGGTAACTGTTGATCAGTCCTGCACACTGGCTTGGAGGTATTTTAGCCCATTCCTTTGTACAGAACAGCTTCAACTCTGGGATGTTGGTGGGTTTCCTCACATGAACGGCTCGCTTCAGGTCCTTCCACAACATTTCAATTGGATTAAGGTCAGGACTTTGACTTGGTCTTTCCAAAACATTAACTTTCTTCTTCTTTAGCCATTCTTTGGTAGAACGACTTGTGTGCTTAGGGTCATTGTCTTGCTGCATGACCCACCTTCTCTTGAGATTCAGTTCATGGACAGATGTCCTGACATTTTCCTTTAGAATTCGCCTGTATAATTCAAAATTCATTGTTCCATCAATAATGGCAAGCTGTCCTGGCCCAGATGCAGCGAAACAGGCCCAAACTATGATACTACCACCACCATGTTTTACAGATAGGATAAGGTTCTTATGCTAGAATGCAGCATTTTCCTTTCTCCAAACATAACGCTTCTCATTTAAACCAAAATGTTCTATTTTTGTCTCATCTGTCCACAAAACATTTTTCCAATAGCCTTCTGGCTTGTTCATGTGATCTTTAGCAAACTGCAGACAAGCAGCAATGTTCTCCTTGCAACCCTGCCATGCACACCATTGTTGTTTGGTGTTCTCCTGATGGTGGATTCATGAAGATTAACATTAGCCAATGTGAGAGAGGCCTTCAGTTGCTTAGAAGTTACCCTGGGGTGCTTTGTGACCTCACCAACTATTACATGCCTTTCTCTTGGAGTGATCTTTGTTGGTCGACCACTCCTGGGGAGGGTAACAATGATCTTGAATTTCCTCCATTTGTACACAATCTGTCTGACTGTGGATTGGTGGAGTCCAAACTCTTTAGAGATGGTTTTGTAACCTTTTCCAGCCTGATGAGCATCAACAATGCTTTTTCTGAGGTCCTCGAAAATCTCCTTTGTTTGTGCCATGATACACTTCCACAAACGTGTTGTGAAGATCAGACTTTGATTGATCTCTGTTCTTTAAATAAAATAGGGTGCCCACTCACACCTAATTGTCATTCCAGTGATTGAAAACACCTGACTCTAATTTCACCTTCAAATTAACTGCTATGTCAACATAGCTGGATCACATACTTTCGCCACTCACAGATATGTAATATTGGATAATTTTCCTCAATAAATAAATGATGAAGTATAATATTTTTGTCTCATTTGTTTAACTGGGTTCTCTTTATCTACTTTTAGCACTTGTGTGAAAATCTGATGATGTTTTCCCCGATAGCAGAGGGTCGTTGAAACGACGTAGAGTTTTGGTCAGAATGGTTGGTTTCCGTCGTACGTCAGAAAATCAACGTTGAAACGGCGCCGTGAAACGTCGATTTCTCCGCCGTCTGAGAGGGTCGATTTATCACCGTTGAATCAACGTGGGTAAAGGTTAATCTGTCGACCGTCAGAGAAGGTTGAATATACGACGTTGAACCATCGTCACTTTTGCCGGCCAGTTTTCAACATTGGTAGGATGAGCAACTGGCTCGTAGCCAGGGGGGATCGGAGGGTTCGTTCGATTCCCCCCCCCCGCAACACCGCGCCCCGGACACACACGCCTCAAGATTACTCAAGATTTATTCATTTGTTCATGTCCGATGAATATACATTGATTCACATTTAAATTTACAATATCAAATCCAGACTAATCAAAAAAGAAAAGTAGACTAAGTGAGGACGAGTTAGAAAAACGGGTTCATTTCTCCTATGTTTATGTTTACACGTTTTGTTCAGACTGCTTTACACCCCAATCCAGTGGGTGGCGGTAATGCCCCCATTAGACCCCTTTCACTGACGTCACCCGAAACCGGAAGTAAACAAACCCTGCGCCACATTGGAAGACCAACAAACTCGTGATTTGGGGGAAATAAAGGCAGCGCGCGGTATGTGAACCCATGAGGCACTTGGTTCATCATAAATCTACAATGGTAAACTTTTGTGCTGTGTTAGGGTGTTCTAACAAAGCTGATGGGAAAGGTGAAAAGAAGTCTTTCTACAGAATACCAGCTGTGATTGAGACACAAGCAAACCAAGGAGCTTTCTGCCAGGAGACAGAGAGAGGATTTAGCTGCTTTATGCAGAGCGGATCTGAATACTTCAAGTCTATTTTGTTACTGGTAAGTCAGTAGGCTAGAGTGTTGTAGAACATTTTTTTAAATGTTTACTGAATAAAAACATCCTTAATTTTATCAAATATTCTCTACTCTATATTTCATTTCTTTCTTTTGTTTTAATTTTCCTCCCTCCATCCCTCTTTGGATTTTAAATATAGTTTTCCCCCATGTCCAAATAATGAGGTAGGGTGGCATTTAGAAACCCATAGCCTACTGCTGACTTTCTTTATCAATGCTGCATCAAATTAATTTTGGTTATGTTTTTCTGTTTCCATGTACAGGTCTGCGCCGCAGGAGGAATAGGCCACAATTATAAATAAATCATAAAATGTTTCTAAGAACTTGTTCAAGTGTGTTCTGTTCCTTATAAATGTTAAAAGTTATGCCTCATTAGATAGCTTGACAAACATTAGGAGAGGTGCATTGTTGCATGCATTTTTATATCCTGTTGTACATTAAACAGGACGTAGCCTACGCACATTGATATAAATTAAGTTTCACTTTCATGGTTGAAGTATGCATGTGTGTGTTCATCCTAGGCAAGAGCCCCGATGCTTTATTGTTAGCTAGTTTAATTTAGCCTGTTTTGCTTAATTTGTAGCCTTCCTGTTGTGCATAAAACAGGAAGTAAAGTTGGATGAATCATCGCCGAAAATTCAACTATAAATCGACTGAAATACGTAGTTGAATAAAGGGTGAAAGGGGGTCTATTCTCTGTCGACCACCAGCCACTTTTCAACGTCGTTTCAACGGAAACTCGTATGAGCAAAGCGGTGTTGAATCAACGTCGGTGATCGACGGTGATTCGACGGCGTATAGGTCGAAGAACATGCCGATGATTCCACGTCGAATCAACGACCCTCTGCTATCTGGGTTAGGTCATATTTATGCAGAAATATAGAAAATTCTAAAAGGTTCACAAACTTTCAAGCACCACTGTAGTTTAGTACACGCAACCACAATCATGAGGAAGACTGCTGACTTGACAGTTGGCCAGAAGAAGAGCACTGACACCCTCCACAAGGAGGTTTAGCCACAGAAGGTCATTGCTGAAAAGGCTGGCTGGAAAAGGTGCACAAGCAACTGGGATGACCACAGCCTTGAGAGGATTGTCCAGAAAAGTCGATTCAAGAACTTGGGAGAGCTTCACAAGGAGTGGGCTGAGGCTGATGTCAGTGCATCAAGTGCCACCAGACACAGATGTCTTCAGAAAAGGGGCCACAACTGTCACATTCCTAATATCAAGCCTCTCCTTAACCAGAGACAATGTCAGAAGTGTCTTACCTGGGCTAAGGAGAGAAAGAACTGGACTGTTGCTCTGTGGTCCATCTCATCTCATCTTATTATCTCTAGCTGCTTTATCCTGTTCTACAGGGTCGCAGGCAAGCTGGAGCCTATCCCAGCTGACTACGGGCGAAAGGCGGGGTGCACCCTGGACAAGTCGCCAGGTCATCACAGGGCTGACACATAGACACAGACAACCATTCACACTCACATTCACACCTATGGTCAATTTATGGCCCTTTTCCACTACCCTTTTTCAGCTCGCTTCAGCTCGCTTCAGCTCACTTCAGCCCGACACGGCTCGCGTTTCGACTACCAAAAACCAGCACGACTCCGCTCGTTTCAGCCCTGCTTAGCCCCTAAAACTCGCACCGTTTTGGAGTGGGGCTGAAGCGAGCCAAACCGTGCCGACTGAGGTTGGGGGCGTGAGCAGACACTCCCCTGTGCACTGATTGGTGAGGAGGAGTGTCCTCACATGCCCACACACGCCCCGCGAGCGCGCTGGGATCTGTAAACACCGCAAACCCGGAAGAATAATAATTATGAATTACGAGAATTTCTGAAGCCTTATGCGCCTCGCCTCATCTATACACTCTTGCCAGTATCTGTCCACGTTGTCGGTGACAACAAGCCACAGCACCGAGACCAGCAACACTAACGACTCCATGTCCTCCATGTTTATTGTTTACTATTCGGGTCGTGAGACTACCGCTTAAAAGCCCACTGAATCAGTGACATACAGAGCATCGTGGACGAGTTCGCGGAGCGCAAGGCTCGCCGTATGCCCTTCAAATAATGCGCGCAGTAGGCTATTGATGTTTTATTATGAGCCATGTACAGTATGTCGCCGAATGTTTTTTTGTTTCTGAGTTACATGTTCGTTTGAAGGACTTAATGTACAAACTAACATAGTTGCACCCCGTAGTGTTGAAATTGGTAAACACAGTGCATTCAGTGAGGTTTGCACCGCCCTCCTTTTATTTCTGACTCTTCCTGTCACCTTTGCAACCTCTGATCGCTCATTCGTATGCCCTTCAAATAATGTGCGCAGTATAGGCTATTGATGTTTTATTATGAGCCATGTACAGTATCCTAATGTTTTTTGTTTCTGAGTTACATGTTCGTTTGAAGGACTTGATGTACTAAATAACATAGTTGCACCCGGTAGTGTTGAAATTGGTAAACACCGCAGTTGCGGACATTTTGTAGCCTAAAATGATGTTATGATAAGCTTTAATAAAGTGCCCGGTCATTTGCCCCGCCCCCGGCCCGGCTCTGACTTGTTCCGCCACCGTCACTGATGTCACTGTTTGCGCTGCTTAACGGCATCACATGACGTCCACCCACTTTCGCTAACTCCACCCAATGTGTCCACCCACTTCCAGCCAGCACGGTTCAGCGCGGTTGTAGTCGAAATGCAACTCCAACAGCCCCGCTCAGCTCGACTCAGCTCGACTCGGCACGGCACGGCTCAGCCGCGTTTGTAGTGGAAAAGCGGCATTAGAGTCACCAGTGTGGGTGCAATCAGTTAATTATTGAAATTAAGTGATCAATCTCGTTAAATCAGTCTCATTAAATTTTGAAGGTTAATAATTAAAATGAATCAATCCCATTGAATCATTTACTTTGACTCATTTGAATTGAATCATACCGTAGAATCACTCATTTGAAGTGAATCATTCAGTGAATCATTTTGTGAATCGTTCGATGAATCATTTAGTGAATCATTTAGTGAATCATTTAGTGAATCATACAATGAATCATTTAGTGAATCATTTAGTGAATCGTTCAATGAATCATTTAGTGAATCATACCATTAATCCTGGTGCTTAATAATAAATTACCAAACAGCTAAATTATGGTACATTTCCAAATTATTACGATCACTTACCATATTACATAACTTTTATATGCACCCTTTTGAATTCTTTGAGAAGATTGGGCACTTCAGATATTGCTCACCAACAAGATGAATACACACAGCTTTGATAATAAATGAATTTATTGTAACAAAGATAAAAATAATAAATCAATATATACAAGCAGTGAGGTGTGTATATACATGTGTGATGTGTGTGTATGACCTAGCTTGTTGCTAGCTAAAACAAAGGAATGTTATCTAAATAGAACAAAGGATTAGCTCTGTTGCTAATGTGTGCTTGTGTGTGTGTGTGTGTGAAGGACTTGACCATGTGTTTAGCCTCGCGTAGCTAACTACACGTGGTGGAGGCCTAGATTAGCCTTGTGTTGCTAGTGTGTTTGTGAAAGGCCCTATGGCCTAGCTAAAGTGTGTTTGTTAGGCCTGGTGAGGCCTACTGAGCACATGTTGCTAAAGACAAAGGGAAGCTGTCTAAAGTGTATCAGGCCTGGTCAGGCCTGTTGAGCACGTGTTTTCTCAGTAACAAAAAGATTCCACACTCATAACATTACCAAACTCATTGAAACCTTGATAAGGTCAAAATGTATGATAAGGAAATTTAAAGTGTTAGTCAGAATAAGAGAGAGAGAGAAGGAGCATGCACAACCTATAAAAACAATTGAGAGAACATAGAACCAAAATAAATCAACACGCTGCGTGTTTTAACAGTGTAACAATAAACCTGGGTTTAGATTCACACTATTTCAAATAAAAGCAAATTCCTAAGACTATCCTAATTATGCCCAAATGCCAAAATCTTACTTAATCCTGCCTTTAGCAAGATATGAAGAACTATTCGCCGGTGTAGTTTCGGGCCTCGCCGTTGGAGCACGTGAGCCGCTCGTGATGGAGGCGTAGAAAACTTTCGGGTCCAGCGGAGCACTTGGGTGGTTCCCGTGGAAAGCAGAGGATTCTTGGTCCGAACCTCAGCGTTTGTGAGGAAAAGTCTCTGATCAGACTAAGATGCACAGCACTTTTGAGTTAAAAAGGATTCAATCGCTTCTTAACTTTTAACTGCCTGGGCTGCAGTCGTGACGTCACTTCTAATACAAGTAAACCGGTTGTAACTCAGGTTGAGTTTAAAGATCGCGCGACTCTAGAGTTTACCTTTGCCAAGGGTAAGAAAGAAAATCGCGCTGAGTGATGGATCTTGCAAGAAAGAAGACGTCTTTTTGATGGAGAGCATCCCTTTTGTGCGTCTAGACTCGTTGAAACCCGGACGCGAGAGACAAAATGGCGGAGCTTCCGCTTGGACTTATGCGCGCATGGCGGACTGATGTAGATGATCCCGCCCACGCGTGACGTAGGTCACGCGGAAGTGCCTGGGAATTGTAGTTCTGACACAAGATGGTGGCATGATACCTACATCAGTTAACCTAACCTGCATGTCTTTGGACTGTGGGGGAAACCAGAGCACCCAGAGGAAACCCACGCAGACACGGGGAGAACATGCAAACTCCGCACAGAAAGGCGTTCGCCGGCCACGGGGCTCGAACCTGGACCTTCTTGCTGTGAGGCGACAGCGCTAACCACTACACCACCATGCCACCCCCTCTGTGGTCCAATGTCTTCTTTTCTGATGAAAGTAAATTTTGCATTTCATTTGGAAATCAAGGTCCTAGAGTCTGGAGGAAGAGTGGAGAGGCACAGAATCCAAGGTGTTTCAAGTCCAATGTGAAATTTCCAGAGTCTGTGATGATTTGGGGTGCCATGTCATCTGCTGGGGTTATTCCAATGTGTTTTATCAAATCCAAAGTCAACATAGCTGTCAACCAGGAGATTTTAGAGCACTTCATGCTTCCATCTGCTGACAAGCTTTATGGAGATGCCGATTTCCTTTTCCAGCAGGACTTCGCACCTGCCCACAGTGCCAAAACTACTACCAAATGGTTTGCTGACCATGATATTACTGTGCTTGATTGACCAGCCAATTTGTCTGACCTAAACCCCATACAGAATCTATGGGGTATTGTCAAGAGAAAGATGAGAAACACCTGACCCAAAAATAGAGACAAGCTGAAGGCCACTATCAAAGCAACCTGGGCTTCAGTAACACCTCAGCAGTGCCACAGGCCGATTTCCTCCATGCCACGCCACATTGATGCAGTAATTCGTGGTAAAGGAGTCCCAACCAAGTATTGAGTGTACAACCCCAATTCCAAAAAAAAGTTGTGTTAACTGTAAATAATAATTTAAAAAGGAATGTGATAATTTGCAAATTATGGAAACCCTATATTTAATTGAAAATAGGACAAAGACAACAAATGTTGAAAATGAAAAATTTTAGTGTTTTTTGAAAAATATATGCTCATTTTGAATATGATGTCAGCAACATGTTTCAAAAAAGTTGGGACAGGGGCATGTTTACCACTGTATTGCATCACCTCTACTTTTAAAAACACTCTGTAAAAGTTTGAGAATTGAAGAGACCAACTGCAGTAGTTTTGAAAGAGAAATGTTGTCCCATTCTTGCCTAATGTACAGTTTCAGTTGCTCAACAGTTTGGGGTCTCCTTTGTCATATTTTGCACGAAATGTTTTAAATGGGAGACAGGTCTGGACTGCAGGCAGGCCAGTTTAGCACCCAGACTTTCTTACTATGGAGCCTTGAAGTTTTAATATGTGCAGAAAGCAGTTTGGCATTGTCTTGCTGAAAGAAGGAATGCCTTCCCTGAAAAGGATTTTGTCTGGATGGCAGCATATTGCTCTGAAGCGTGGATATATCCTTCAGCATTAATGATGCCTTCCCAGATGTACAAGCTACCCATGTTATGTGCACTAATGCACCCTCATACCATCACAGATGCTGGCTTTTGAACTGTGCACTGATAACAAACTGGATAGTCCTTCTCCTCTTTGGTGTGAAGGACGTGGTGTCCATGACTTCTAAAAAGAATTTCTAATTTTGACTCATCAGACCTCAGGACAATTTTCCACTTTGCCTCAGTCCATCACAAAAGAGCTCGGTCCGAAAGAAGATGGCGGTGTTTCTGGATATTGTTTATATATGGTTTTAACTTGCATTTGTGGATGCAGCAATGAACCATTTTCACAGACGGTTTTCAGTCTTGTCTCTTAGGACAAGACTGGGTGTGACATTGACATTAACTCATAAATGACATTTTGAATGTGTATATATGCCAGTTAAGTTAGAACGGATGAACAAGTTGTTAATTTCATATGTTGTATTAAAGGAGAAATGTTCATGCTAAGAAAATATATAGCTCGTTTATATTGTTACATGGCGCTCACCTCATATGGTTCTGAGTGAGTGGAGATGAAGAAAGACATGAGACAAAGTTGATGTTTAGCCATATTTTAATTATTGTAGTGATTGTAATTCATATGGATATGCATGTATATGTAGTTGTTATCAAGAACATTATTGTAACCTTGGTTTGGCCTGCACAGGCCGGGGTTTTTTTTTGTGTGTCTCTTCTTTTTTATGGTTTTCCTTCTTCTGTGAAACCCGGGAGCGGCGCATGGACTCTTGTGCTGTGATCACTTCCATACTGTAGAGGTAGCTTCCAGCAGTTGTGGCGAGCCAACCTAATTGGAGATAAGAACTGTGATTTTGTTATCCACCTGGTTGATCTATATATTTCATTTCTGGAGTGATATTTTGACATTTCATGCACTGAAGGACATTCTAATTTTATTATTATTATTTTTGTTGTTGTTGTTGTTTGTTTATGCGTTAATACAATACACATCAAACTTACCTGTGAGTTGTGTGCATTTTGTTCTTCTACTCAATGCAATTTCTGATACCCCTTTCTCCAGTAGCGAGCCTAATCTTTTGATGTGCTGGTCCAAAAGGTAAACATATAGTGGTATAGGCATCTGTAAACTCCAGCGGTTACTCTTAATAGTGTGAGCTGAAGTAGGTTACATTAGTCTTAGTTGTGGATAGTTAATGTGAAGAGCGTTGTTTATTTGAATTAATTCATGGTTTAAATGTACGCATTTTGATTCACATGAAAGTCGATCTTAGACCACTTGTTGTTTGATTTGCTTTGTTTACTATCTGTATTTAGTCATGCATGCGTTTTCTCTCTCTCTCTCTCTTTTAACTCCCCCTGTCACACTACACTCCTCAACATTGGGATTTCAGGAGTAGCTAAGGGTTGAGTAGGAGTTCGGTTTAAAGGTCCCCTTGCATCGTTTTTTCATTAATTGTGCGGTGGTCTCTAGTATGATTGAATGCCCTGTGAGCCGGTTTTGGTGAAAAAAATGCTGTGGTTCTCCTGTTTCAGGCTGTTCTAGTTTGGTGGAGGAGTGGGTGGCGGGAGAACGACAGGATTCCAGCTCTTACTCATTAATATTCATGACATACAAATGTGTTACCTCTGATTGGCTAACAGCAATCAGTAAACGTGTTACCTCTGATTGGCTAACAGCACTGTGACGCTACCTCCAGTGGGTCAGAACAAGCGGATGTGGGTGTCTTTGTAAAAACTGTTTTGATTGGCTATTATGGTCTCGACATCGATGTTTTGACCAATAACAATGTAGATAACACGAATTTTACATCACATTCAACGAGATTTAAACGAGACTAAAGATGGCGACTTACAAATAATGTGTAAACATCGTTGGAGTTAATAAAGTTTGAACAACATGAAGGAACATACCCCAACCCCCCGAAATTAATTAAAAAAAAATCTCAACGGATTTGGCATAATATAAAAAGGTTGTTTTTTACTCAGAAAAAGCGGAAATCCGCCGAAAAGCGGAAAACTCTCATCCCTGCCTAGCTTGTGACCATGTCATGCATGCTAACATGGAGAATATGAACATGCTATTTTGTAACAAAAACCTTTGAACAAAAAGTTCATGTTTTACTGACAGCTTGTGAGCTGGTGGTCGATTGTCTTGACTACAGATCCAAGTATTAAAAACAACCTCGAAGCAAAACCACTACTGAAGGCACCGAAGTTTGAAAAGTCACTGTGGTCACCTCTTCTATCTTGTTGCTAATCATGTTCTTCGACCTATACGCCGTCGAATCACCGTCGATCACCGACGTTGATTCAACACCGCTTTGCTCATACGAGTTTCCGTTGAAACGACGTTGAAAAGTGGCTGGTGGTCGACAGAGAATAGACCCCCTTTCACCCTTTATTCAACTACGTATTTCGGTCGATTTATAGTTGAATTTTCGGCGATGATTCATCCAACTTTACTTCCTGTTTTATGTACAACAGGAAGGCTACAAATTAAGCAAAACAGGCTAAATTAAACTAGCTAACAATAAAGCATCGGGGCTCTTGCCTAGGATGAACACACACATGCATACTTCAACCATGAAAGTGAAACTTAATTTATATCAATGTGCGTAGGCTACGTCCTGTTTAATGTACAACAGGATATAAAAATGCATGCAACAATGCACCTCTCCTAATGTTTGTCAAGCTATCTAATGAGGCATAACTTTTAACATTTATAAGGAACAGAACACACTTGAACAAGTTCTTAGAAACATTTTATGATTTATTTATAATTGTGGCCTATTCCTCCTGCGGCGCAGACCTGTACATGGAAACAGAAAAACATAACCAAAATTAATTTGATGCAGCATTGATAAAGAAAGTCAGCAGTAGGCTATGGGTTTCTAAATGCCACCCTACCTCATTATTTGGACATGGGGGAAAACTATATTTAAAATCCAAAGAGGGATGGAGGGAGGAAAATTAAAACAAAAGAAAGAAATGAAATATAGAGTAGAGAATATTTGATAAAATTAAGGATGTTTTTATTCAGTAAACATTTAAAAAAATGTTCTACAACACTCTAGCCTACTGACTTACCAGTAACAAAATAGACTTGAAGTATTCAGATCCGCTCTGCATAAAGCAGCTAAATCCTCTCTCTGTCTCCTGGCAGAAAGCTCCTTGGTTTGCTTGTGTCTCAATCACAGCTGGTATTCTGTAGAAAGACTTCTTTTCACCTTTCCCATCAGCTTTGTTAGAACCCTAACACAGCACAAAAGTTTACCATTGTAGGTTTATGATGAACCAAGTGCCTCGTGGGTTCACATACCGCACGCTGCCGTTATTTCCCCCTAATCACGAGTTTGTTGGTCTTCCAATGTGGCGCAGGGTTTGTTTACTTCCGGTTTCGGGTGACGTCAGTGAAAGGGGTCTAATGGGGGCATTACCGCCACCTACTGGATTGGGGTGTAAAGCAGTCTGAACAAAACGTGTAAACATAAACATAGGAGAAATGAGCCGTTATTCTAACTCGTCCTCACTTAGTCTACTTTTCTTTTTTGATTAGTCTGGATTTGATATTGTAAATTTAAATGTGAATCAATGTATATTCATCGGACATGAACAAATGAATAAATCTTGAGTAATCTTGAGGGGCGTGTGTGTCCGGGGCGCAGTGTCGCGGGGGGGGGGGGGGGGGATCGAACGAACCCTCCGATCCCCCCTGGCTACGGGCCAGAATTTGCTCATCCTACCAATGTTGAAAACTGGCCGGCAAAAGTGACGATGGTTCAACGTCGTATATTCAACCTTCTCTGACGGTCGACAGATCAGCCTTTACCCACGTTGATTCAACGGTGATAAATCGACCCTCTCAGACGGCGGAGAAATCGACGTTTCACGGCGCCGTTTCAACGTTGATTTTCTGACGTACGACGGAAACCGACCATTCTGACCAAAACTCTACGTCGTTTCAACGACCCTCTGCTATCGGGGCTGGCATCACATCGAGGGTGCATTCCTGCCCCACACCCAGTTGTCCCTCTGAATCCACCATGACTCTAACCTGGATAAAGCATCTACTGAAGATGAATGAATAAATCAATTTACTTTAAGTTTTAGTTAAGAAAACCAAAGCCTAGTGTAAATTTATGCAGAAGCCCAACATAAAATTATAATCCATGCTACTCACTGCAAAGGAACCACTCTCCAAGGCACGTTTTAAAAATTATTTATTACACATCATTTACGGGATAACTCATACTGAATGTTACCAGATACAGAGACATGGATATAGTTAACAGAGTTGTTGACTGATGATAAAACATACATTTGATTGCTCAGCTGCTCCAGTGCCAGCTTAATCCACTCTCAGTAATGCAAAATAGGAAGGAAAAAAAGTTTAAAAATAGCTGGAATTACACAGGATTTTGCCACTCATCTGCCCATTCAGTTGCATGTCTCCTTGCCTATGGCACTGTAAAGAGACCAAGATATGATTTAAACAAAAGTTGAGTGCAGGAAGTGAAGAGGGTGATTGAGTACAACATCTTAAAGTTGAGAAGGGAAAGGGTGGGGGTGTTTGATAAAGAGATACAAGAAGATTCATGATTGACAGACTTCACAAGCTTCAGGTGGACACTTCTTTTCTTGGTCAATAACTGTAAAAGAAAATGAGAAGTGCATGTTACATCACTGGCATTCTTACAAGTGTTCTAAGTAAAGGATAATGCACAATGAGCTGGACATTACCATGAAACAGAACCCTTCAGGGTGATTCAAGGATTCACCCTGCATTACCCCGTTGGGGTTTATTTTGCAATTATGACCGACTATCTGTACATTATTCCAATTATTATATGGATACTTACGAAAGAAATCAATCATTTGACACAAAATATTGATTGAAAAATGATTTTATTGCTTCCCCTAAAAACAGTCAATTAGATACTCTGGTTAGAACTGCGTCCATAATAATGCAAACTCTGTAGCCTTCTCAAGATTGGCCTACTTAGCGTTATAATTCAAGTTAAACTTGATAGCTTGGTACCAGATAGCTTTCTTTCATCTCAGAAATATTGCTAAGATAAGAAATTTAATCTCACTACACGACACAGAAAAAACTAGTTCATGCTTTCATTACCTCCAGGTTGGATTATTGTAATGCCTTACTGTCTGGATGTTCCAATAAGTGCATAAACAAACTCCAGTTAGTTCAAAATGCAGCAGCAAGAGTCCTTACTAAAATTAGAAAATATGACCACATCACTCCTGTCTTATCTACATTGCATTGGCTCCAAATCAAATTTCGTACTGGTTATAAAATACTACTATTGACCTTTAAAGCACTGAATGGTCTCGCACCACAGTACCTGAGTGAACTTCTGATCCTCTATGACCCACTTAGATCAAAAGGTGCAGGCTATCTGCTGGTACCTTGTATAGTGAAGGCTACATCAGGGGGCAGAGCCTTTTCTTACAAAGCCCCACAGTTATGGAACAGCCTTCCAAGTAATGTTCGGGAATCAGACAGTCTCAGCGTTTAAGTCTAGGTTGAAAATATATCTGTTTAGTCAAGCCTTTTGTTAATGGTGTTTATGAGGTAAAGGTGTAGATCTGGAGGGTCCTCAGACAGAGTGTTTTGGCAAACTGGGATGTATGGATGCTGTCAGTCCCCCACTCGCTTGCTCACTTGAGTTTGTTGATGGTGTAGTGGCTGGCTGCTTTATGTCCCAGGGCTCCCTCATGCCTGTGTTACCTTCTGGCTCTCCCCTTTTAGTTACACTGTCATAGTTAGTTTCCGGAGTCCCTGCTTGTACTCAGTGCAATATGTATACTGTTCTTACTTATTCAGGTGACATGGGGCATACCTAACAACCTGTGTTTCCTCTCCCCCACCCGCACCCTGTCCCTCTGAGTTACATGTCGGTCCTGGGATCGAGATGCGGATGCGGACCTCTTCTGCTCCTCAGACCTGCCTGATCCATCCTGGTGCCCTGTGTCTGGTTGGAGTCTCATCACATCGCTCCTGTGGAGGACGGCCCCATGTGGATAGTTGAAAGTCACAGCTGGAGGACGCTCTGGACACTTACAGTAATGCTTTTATGGCTGAGGACTACAGTTGACTTGCTAACTTTAGGACTGCAGTTGTCATGAACAGTTTTGCACTCAAGTTTCCATCAATGAAGAGTTTATAACATCAACAAAACTGACTTTATGTTAAAACTGTTAATATTATAGTCATGCTGTCTGTTGTTGCCCAAATGAGGATGGGTTCCCTTTTGAGTCTGGGTCCTCTCGAGGTTTCTTCCTCATGTCGTCTGAGGGAGTTTTTCCTTGCCACCGTCGCCACAGGCTTGCTCATTGGGGATAGATTAGGGATAAAATTAGCTCATGTTTTAAGTCGTTCAAATTCTGTAAAGCTGCTTTGCGACAATGTTTATTGTTAAAAGCGCTATACAAATAAACTTGACTTGAAGTTAAACTGAACATTAAAATTAATATTAGAAAAATTTTCCATCATGTTTTCTGATGGAGTAACCTTTTTTTGCCATAGAGTCTTGCGAATAAGCTGACGGTGTTAATTTGATTATTAAAGCAACAAAATTTACCAGACTTCTTTCTGAGGATTGATATTCAACAAAGCTGTGTAATAAAAGCAGATATTAAAAATCACAAAAGTTAATGTTTACAGTTGTGTTAAAGGACACATCTGACATTTATCATCATCATTGTTTCAAATCTGAGTTTTCAGATTTTTCAAACCATTCAGTCAAACAAGTAAACCTCTGCATGGAACTGGAGATGTAAATCTCATGTTCTCTGTTGGAATACTGAGGTTACTGATGACTGAGGTGGCATTTATTACTCAATTATTGCTATTGTATAATCCTACTACTATTGCAAATTATGCAGTATTTAGAATTACAAGCACAGATTATAGCAATTTTCATAGGTGAATTTGCTCTATTTTAGAAATTGTCTGCATGTCTGCCATTCCAGGAAATTACAAGAAAATGAGTCAAAAACAGACAAAAAGAAGTGCATACATAGCAATAATGATTTTATTAAACCAAGAAAAGTGAAGCTATATAATCTCATTTCATATATCATTTATATTTTGACTAGAATCTTTAGGCGCTCTGAGTATTAGCATTTACTTGAGTATTCATGGCTCTTCTTTTATTCATTCGCTATTTTTTAGTTTAGTTCCACACAGCAGATGCAACACTGGATTGTGGCACTTGTATCATTTGTTTTAACTGTGATTCTAAGCTGCCTTCCTCTGTCTTCTAAGCTGTCTTGCCTACAGCTATGATGAAAATGATTGCTACAGAAGTGCAGTCACTAACATATGACACCATGTTGCTAATTTAATGTTGCTGATCAAATACCGCAACATAAGTTTTTTTTTTCTTCTTCTATTGTAAGTTACAATATTTCCTCTGGTTGGAAAGTCCCAATGTTCGTATTAAGACATTAGAACTAATACTAATTCTACAAATAAATGTTATGTATAATTAAATACCAGACAGATTATTCAGTATTATAATAAAACAATAATTAGAGTACAGTATTATAATATTGCAACATGGAACAGAAAGAGTTTAAAAAGCTAGACTAAAACATCTGTAAATATTAGGATGAATTTTCTGCTGGCTACAAGATAGATGTAGTTGGGGGGATGTTCCATGATAACACAATTAAAGGACATGCTTTTCTATATGTTGGATCCTTTACTTGGCAGTAAATTAGGCTACAGGTGAAGCAAGAACAAACATCCATTTCCACCATTTCCTTTCATTCTGTCCAAGTGCTATATAAATCACATATTTGCTCTTACAATCTGTTGTTTGTTTCCTTATGGCAATTAACACAAAAGGTGTATGTGAACATGGCTCATGTATGTTGGAACATGGGGAACATGTAGATGCTAAATGAAGGATTCCAGTTTGGCTTACCATCCTGTGTTGGGAGAATGTTTCTCTCACGAGTGCTGGTCTTTTTCAGACACCTCTTGTCGAAGTTCTGCACTTCCTGCTTGACTGGGTTGTCATTCATTTTGGATGTTCTTCTAGAAAGACACAATTTGTCTGAATTATTAAATCAAACTGGAAACTCTGCAAGATGAGTTGTTGACCAAATGAGACACAAGACTACTTTGAAGAAGCTATTTTAATGAAATAAATTATTTTAATGAGTGGATACACTCATGTTTTGCATGGTGTGAAATCAATCTGTAGGTAGGTAAAACACATTTAGAAATTTGTAAACAAGTTAGTAGGAAAATGGAAAGCTGATCTTAAACCCAACAGCAAGTGGCAAATTTAGTCAGATTGAGTAACTGATTTTTATGAGTTGTAGCTTCAAAGCAGGTTTGTCTCGAAGACCAGGACATTCTTTCTCACTGTTACTACATGCCCTTAACTAATGCCTCTTTTCTCCTGTCTGGACATGTTGTCACACCCCACCCATGAAAGGAACTTTCCTTTGGAAGGGGAGCCTGTTTAAAAGCACAAGAGTTCTTTTGTGCAGTTGCAAACTATCAAGAAAAGAGAACTAACTAAAGAAAAAAGTAGAATTTCCAAATAATTCTGCCACAAGTTCCACAAACTGAGCACAAGACATTGCTAAAGGGATTTGTAACCTCTTGACATAATTTTGTGAGATTTTGGTACATTATTAGACAGTTCTGACAAAAAAAATGTAATTGTCAGTGCGATCACCAGTTACTGTGAACTGCGTTGTCAAGGAATTAGAAATACATGAATAAAGACTTAGTTACTACTAAATGGAATATTTATTTTTCTAATTGCAGAAACCAAAAGCCATGTTGAACATGTCTTCAGAACGTGCCTCGTTTCATCGATGCTCATGTGACAACTCAGCCCACACGTCGCTGCACATTACAAAAAGGCCACTGTTTTAAGTCTATGCAGATATGTTGCGTGCAAGCTTGATGCAACTTCAGTCTTTAATTACACTCTTTAGGAAAAATACCACAATGTTACTGACAGAGTTCTTTATCCGCAGGTGCCCTTGCACAAGGCGTGGAAGCACACACACGGTTAAGTGTCTTTTAATGACATGGACGCCCAAGGTAAACAGAACAAGAAACCCATTTGTCACCTGACACTATAATTAAGCAGCATCTGCTGCATGTAGAGGTTGTTGGTCTGTTTTAAAAAGTCGTACTGCACCCATGACATAGATCTAACTCACATATACCTGAGCTAGGAGGTGGAAAAGTACAGAAAAAAGTATGATAACCATATGATTTTATGTGCACATTTTATGTTGTGAGTACAACAAGGAAAAAAAAAGACACTAAATGACATAACACTGCAATTAAATAATCTGCCCTGTAATTTTTTTTATCTCGTATAATTACTGAAACAACCATATTTCATTGTTATTTTGTCACTTGACCTTTACAACCACGACATGCATACAGTACGATTTAATTTCATCATTCCATTATTTTATTATCACGGTATCTCCATATCAGTGCAACGTTTACGCTGTTATTGCGCAATTAACACGTGAAGCGCACAAAATGACGTGAATTGCACCATCCTTCCTGTATACCCTACATATAACGTTTATAAAATGTGTATTAACACACTAAGACTTTCAAGGCAGGTAGCTGAAAAAGTCATACTGATGGTACTGATGGAGCTGAATGCAGTACAGTCTTGGCTCCTAGCCCACTAAGTGGCACCGAAAAACGTTGAGATTGGACATAACTTTTTTTTTAAATATAAAAGTAATCCGCTCATTATTTGCAGCAAATTACTACAAACTGATTTAAAAAAGTTGTTATTAGGTACGTACAGTGTCAGCTATGCTATACTCAATCATATCCTGCATCTCCACTCTATTTCGTGTTGCATCTCACCTGAAACGGTAACCTGGAGGTCAAACTATTCAGAAATAGAGTTGCTTACTTGAAATTGTCTTCCTGTTGGAAATATACATTTGATGAAAGCCGTGTATCTCTCGTGTGTGTTTAATCCGGGGAAGACTAGGGGTTTAAGTAGGAAATCACGCCCCAGTTCTGCTAAACCCCTCACTCTGATTGGTCAAACGAACTCCCACTCCACCTTACCCCTCCCTCCCTCTCTCCCTCCCTCTAACCCACTCAGGCTGAGTCCCAAATAGTTTAATTCTAGGTGCATCACGATTATACATGGAGTTAGGAAGCAGTTTGTAATTCAGCCATAAATCGTCAGACATTACAGTATGAGGACACGGATTCCCAAACAGATCCAGACGCTCTATAAGTGCGCACTGTATAGAAAACAGGGCTTTGTCCAGTATAGTGCACTAGATGTCGAACAGGGATCTGAACAGAGTTCAGATTTACCGTGAGAAAACTAGATACAGTATGTTTCTATTCTGTTGGCGAGGTGAAGTGTGACTAAGGACGCAACAGCGCACTCTTCTGGTAAGAAAGTGCACTGCAGTGGATAAAATGGGAAAATACAGTTTAATCATTTCACCAGCAAGCAAGTGGAAAACAAATATTATACCACACTGGAGCATTTATTTCAAAGCCTGGCGGCTTAATGTTTATTAAACATTTGGCAACATAGTTATGTTGGTATGTTGCAACTTAACATATTAAGTGTGGGTGGTAAAAGAGAGCAACTGGACTTGCTTGAAGATTCTTGAAGACGTTTCACCTCTCATCCGAAAGGCTTCTTCAGTTCTGTCTGACTAGTAGGGAGTATCAGGTATTTATCCTCTCATGGATGAAAAGCTCATCTAAGGTGTCATTCACTACGTTTACATGCACATAGAGAGAATCGAATTTCTGCCGTTGCTCGACTGAAATCGAAGTTCAAAATGCCATGTATACACCTTAATTCGGCTAAAATTGAACCGAACTTGATTTCTCGGAATCGAGCTACACGACCTAGTTTATGCGATTTCTGCCGAGCTACTTTGTGCATGTATACCCTATCGAGCTAGTTGTCGAGCTACTTCCGGAAGTGACGAGTGACGAGACCACAAGCGGGAAACACAACAGCCTCGGTCGGCATGATAATAGTAGTAGCGAGCAGCAGAAGAGGTCAGGAGGAACAAACAAAGAAGAGAAAATGGCGATGTAGAGCTCTCTGAAGTGTGGGTGGAGCACAGAGGACGGCAGGACAAAGCTTCTGGTACTAATAGGCTTTTTATTGTCAGACTTTTCAGTTTAACAGCCTACTTTTATTCTTGAGAGAAGCGCGCGCGCGCACACACACACACGCACGCGCTGTGTTCTAGTCCCGGGATGAGCTGTCCCCTCTGCTCTCCCTCTGCCTCCTTAAATAGGGCGCGGTTACTGGGAAGACACACAAACACAGGTTAATTATCGTCAGGTGTACCGTCGTTCTGCCACTCACCTTCCCTGGCTCCGCCCTCCTGTCACAGACCGGTGCTTGACCACGCCCCCACTGCCACAGGCAAGCAGAAATGTGCACTTCTGGAGCAATGAGGAGACGGAGTTCATGCTCATTCAGCTTAAGGAGTTGAATATATTAAAATTCATGGACGGGAGAAAAACGCGCAATGGAGAACACGGAACTGATAACTTTGTTTACACTCTTGAATAGCTCTTCTTCATGACGACAACCGGAAGTGTACCAACACAATGGGGCGTGTAGCGCCACCTGTGGCTCGGGTGCACAATGCACCTCACACAATAGCCCGATTTCATTGTGTGCATGTAGGATTGGATTTCTCTGGCACCCTGCTGGGACCTTCAGCTCGATTACCGACAGCAGCTCGATTTGGATGTGCATGTAAACGTAGTCACTGAGTCATCCTGTTGGTGTGGGTCACTGGGGGCTGGATGTGAACAGCCTCGAGAGTCGTTAGGGTGATCAATGGATTGCCCGTTAAGGTGATCAATGGAATGCTGATTCTCTCTGTCCTCTTGTGAGTCACTGGAAACTGCTGGGTTTTGGTGTGCATTCAGTTGTCTGGGAAGTGTGCCAAGGAATGCATTGTAGGTGGCTGATAAATGATGTCTTGGGGCCTCTGCATGCTTTTGCGACAAGGCTTTCGCAGATAGCTTTTCGCAGACAGTTGTAATTTATCGTTGAGCGGGGAGTAATAGCCGTGCGCAATGTTATTCACCGCCACAACGCAAGGGGGCGCAAAGTCTCAAAATCGCTAGGAGTAGTTGGTGGGTGTGGTTAGTGGAGTGTTTATCCTCCGGTTACTTGTAATGACTAGAACTGGAGTCGTATAGATGTACGTACTTCCTCACTTCCTCGATCAACCGCTCTTCGTGCTGCTCCATCTTCGCTCGTGTTTTTAAAAATGGCGGTAGTGAAAACAAAACAAACCGGGAAAGTAGGGAAGCGGAAGTGCGTGTACAGCGGATGTAGAGTGGACCAATCAGAGCCCTCTTGTCTGCGACGCTGTCTGCGAGGCTTCTGCGGTGGTCACAATTTTTGGGAGGTGCGCGCAGAGCGTCTGCGAAGGGGGGGGGCTACGCAGACGCCATCTGCGAGGACTGCGTTGTCAGCATAAATTGGCCTTTAGACCTCCACCTCTGTTCAGTGATGGCCGTTCCAGGTTGACAAAAATGGCTTCTTTAACTCCTCGCTCATACCAACGATCCTCTCTGGCTAAAATGCGTACGTTGCAATCCTGAAATGAGTGTCCTTTGTTGTTAAGATGAAGGTAGACAGCAGAGTCCTGGCCTGAGGAACTGGCTCTCCTGTGTTGAGCCATACGCCTGTGAAGCGGTTGTTTGGTTTCCACAATATACGAGTCCGTGCATTCCTCACTGCACTGAATTGCATACACTATTGGCCCTTTTCCACTACCCTTTTTCAGCTCGCTTCAGCTCGCTTCAGCTCACTTCAGCCCGACACGGCTCGTGTTTCGACTATCTAAGAACAGCATGACTCAGCTCGCTTCAGCCCTGCTTAGCACCCAAAACTCGCACGATTTTGGAGTAGGGCTGAAGCGAGCCAAACCGAGCTGAGTGAGGCTAGGGGCGTGAGGAGACACTCCCCTGTGCACTGATTGGTGAGGAGGAGTGTCCTCACATGCCCACACACGGCCCGCGAGCACGTTGGGATCTGTAAACACCGTAAACCCGGAAGAAGAAGAATTACGAGAATTATGAAGCCTTATGTGCCTTGCCTCATCTATACGCTCTTGCCAGTATCTGTTGCCGTTGTCGGCGACAACAAGCCACAGCACCAAGACCAGCAACACTAACGACTCCATGTCCTCCATGTTTATTGTTTACTCTCCGGGTTGTGAGACTACCGCTTAAAAGGTCACTGATGTCACTGTTTGCGCCGCCTAACGACATCACCTGACGTCCACCCACTTTCGCTAACTCCACCCAATGTGTCCACCCACTTCCAGCCAGCACGGTTCAGCGCGGTTGTAGTCGAAATGCAACTCCAACAGCCCCGCTCAGCTCGACTCAGCCCAACTCAGCACGGCACGGCTCAGCCGCGTTGGTAGTGGAAAAGCGGCATATGTTGTCCTGTTTGCGTCTGGCTATTCTGTCCTTAGGGTGGACCAGTTTCTGCTTCAGGGTGTTACTGGGTCTGAAATGTACCGGAATGTTGTGTTTCTAGAAGATCCTCCTGAGTTTCCCAGATAGACCAGAAATGTAGGGAATGACAATGTTCTTAACATATTAAGCACTTGGTAGACCGTGCTGTTAGGGATTATTCAAGCAAGTCGAAACTTAAGGGGACAAACAGTCTAAAAGACTAAATAAATTAAACATATCAAATATTTAAAAAAAGAGAGAGAGAAAAAATGTTTGAGGTTTGAGATAAAACGTTTGAGATATCCCAGAGAAAAAACTTTTCTGCTGATGCACACAGTAAAAAGCAAACGTTTACCTACCTTTGGGACAATATACAGTGTATATACAATCATTAAGAATTTCACTAGAATTTCACTAAACATTAAAAATGATTCGAACATTCATGTAGCTTTTTTCAGATTGTTTTGTTATTTTTTATTAAAGTGGATTTAATGTCCCCAAACCACACTTTTTTCCTTGTACAAAGCAACAATCATTATGTTGATTGACCATGTGTTTTCAAACCACAGCTGATCCAAAAGGATTTCACAAGAATTTCCATAAATTGATGGAAAATCAATAAGATCAGCCGATTTTCACGGAATCTGCTGAGACTGATCCTGAAGATCCCAAAGGGGTATGTCACATCACACATGTACCAAAGATCCAGATATCAATTTTGTTAATGTGCGCAGCAGTGGTTAGACCAGTCTCGATATGAAATCACGTTCTGGAGAGAATTCTGATAGTGATTGGGATTCTTATATGTCGGATGATGGGGCAGATGATTATTAAGGATATTCCGGAGTAAAAAGTTATATTTTCGAGCCCCCAAGATGAGAAACAGATGCCAGTTCATTCAGTTCACGACAGTCCTACCCACTGCCAATAGCGCACCACCAGCCAGAGAGAACTGGAAACATAGATTGGTTTGTGGATTTTTATTATAAGCTGGCCACTGCAAAATATAGGGAAAATATTTACATGTACCTCAGTAAATGCAGAAATATAATCTTTAAAATGGACACTTATTCAGACATTATTGAAAGAAAATATGAAGTGATTCAAAGATTCTTTATTGTCAATTCACTATATATCCAGGACATATAGGAGAATCGAAATGCCGTTTCTCTCTCACCTTACTTGTAAAAAACAGACAAAGATTACAAAAAAATTAAGAAAAACAATATATATAAATATTTATAAATATAGATAATATAGATAAAAATACACTCTAAAATCAAACAATATACAAAATAGCAGTAGTGCAAATACAGTACAATATCTAATGGAGAAGGTGCTAGAAGAGCAGCTTATGAAGTGTATATGAACAGTCATGCATGCAAATGAGCAATAGCAGCAGATACAGCAGTCATGCTAATGTTTGTGGTGTGATGTGCAAACGGATGAGATAGTTTCTTGTGTGAATGAATGTGTTACAGAACAGGGGTAGGGGGTAGGTAGTGGACAGTAGGGTGTATCAGTTGCCCTCACTTTCATAAAATCTGATGCATTTTTATTTGGGTGTTTCTTTTCACCAATAAAGACATCCTGTAAAATTTTTTGACCATGTTCAAATGTCTGATGGTGGCACCATGAGGTTCATTTTTTGCCAAAAAACGCTTATTTTATGTTTTCGCGTAAGGTTTGAATCACAATGTTGGACTCCATTTATTGATTTCTTGTGACCCAGAGATCATGTTAAGAACCTTTGCAAGGGATTGAGAAGCATTAATGTGATTCATAATACATTTGTATTGTTTAAAAGTAGTTGAACAATGATTCAATGAACAGCTAAAACTCAAACTGTGCTTGATAATATATTTAGAATATGTACTAAAAATGTGTATCTAAGATATTTGGTATACTCTGTAAGGTGCCATAATGTTTCATGAAAAGTGATCGAAATTTTGTCATAAAAGTCATAAAATAGCAGCTTTTTCCATAACTTTGAGCTCCTGGTGCCACCATTAAACTTTTGAATTTTGTCAAAATATTTCACCCAGTGTGTTTTCTTACCAAAAGGAACATAAAAACAAAAATGCATCATGATCGGAGGAACTTTTCATTTTTATGGGGCAACTGATGCACCCTAGTGGACAGAGTTCAGCCTGGTGGATGAAGCTGTTCAGCAGTCTTGTGGAGCGGGCCCAGAGGCTCCGGTACCTTTTCCCTGAGGGCAGGAGGCTGAAGAGTGAGTGTGAAGGGTGGGAGGTGTCACCAGCGATGCCGATGGCTCTGCGGTGGGCGATAATAGGGGAATTGATGAACTGTCCAAATGTCATTTATTAAATCAGTGAGTTTCTTTTTTGCTCCAATAATTCCCATGTGGTCGTTCTGGTGGTAATGAACACTTTGATGAATCAGATTTATTATTAGTAGGCTAAGTCATATGTAGATCTATGTGCAGCAAACAGTGGTAATCACTAGGTCTAGTAGGGTCCCTACTATCCATGCAGGTTAGCAACTGCATGCACCACTACTGTACCACTATGTGTACTAATAAATATCATAATTATAATTTTTTAATAGACAGAAATATGCAAATATTAGTGTCCATCATTTTGTGCTTTGACTCTAATACCAGTTTAAATATATTCTAATCAATCTAGAGTATTAGCTGGTTGTTATTAACTGATAACAATAAAAAAGATGCATATTTACATGGGCTGTCATCAACTTGTCAACAGCTCTCCTCTTCTTGACAGAGGGTGTAAGTTGTCCTGGGCTAGTGGTCTCAGATCGTTTGGCACTGGGATTAGACACTGCATTGGCACATGTAGATGTCTGGATAGTTGGCACACTTCCTGGTTTCAAAAGTTTTTTTTCTCTTCTAGCCTGTCATCTGTTCCATCAAGAACACCTGTCTTTCATAGCAGTTCTTGTCAAAATTTTGCTCACAAATTCCCACTTGACTCTTCTCCGGTGGGAACATGAAATCTGCTCACTTCATTTGCACAAATTTCACCCACTGTTGCTTTAGATTAGTGTCGTTTCTTGGAAATTCGTGAACTGAATGTCCTGTTGTATATGAATTTGAACATCCAAACACAATGCAGTGCTTTCCCATCGTTATTTTTGTAAGATTCCATCAACAATATCCAATTTCAGTGAGTAAACAAGCATGGAGTCAGATGAACGGAAATGACCCAGATAACCAGGGTTCCATGTGTAACGTCATGCGAGATTAGCCATGGGGCAAAGCTGCCTTTTTTCGGGATCTGGACGCTGCGATTTATTGGTAGTTTTGTACTTGATAATAAAATAACAAATAATTTATATTATTTTTCCTCCTGCTTTCTTAATTCATTTTGGTCATTATTAATGATATATTCATTTTAAAGCATGACAATAAGATATTACATTCACTTTAAGGACTATGGGTTTATGAACAACAAAATTCTCAACGTCTTGAATCCTGGAAATCAGAATTCCATATACTGGTGTCCTCTCCACAGGTGTCATACAACCCCAAATCAGAAAAAGTTGGGATGGTATGAAAAATGCAAATACAAAATAAATGAATGAATAAATGAATGAAAGCAGTGATTTCTAAATTTACTTTGACTTGTATTTCACTGCAGACAGTATGAACCCAAGATATTTCATATTTTGTCTGGACAACTTCATTTAATTCGTTAATATACATCCATTCCTGCCTTTCAGTCCTGCAACACATTCCAAAAAAGTTGGGACAGGGACAACTTAGGGATAGTAATGAGGTAAAACAATTCAATAACAATGTGATTTGAAACAGGTGATGTCACAACCAGGGGCAGAGCTTGCCTTTCCTGACAATGGGTGCAAATGATCAGAATCAGTGGAACACTGGGTGTTCTTTTTACGCAGGCACCTTTCTGTCCTGAGATTAAGGAAAACGTCTGTGCACACATTCTAAAAAAATAATGTGTGGTTGCTTTTTCAACCCAAATTCAGGGTTGAGGTTGTTGGGTCATTTTATTGGGTTATTTTAAATCATTCTGGGATGTTTTCTGTAACCAGCTGCTGGATTATTTTCACCACAGTTTTTTTTAAAGAGTGTTGCTGAAGTATGCCATTTCTAGAAGTTTTTCTAAAACATAAAGGCAGATCTTAAACCTAATTTTATTTGTTTGCTCATCTGTGCAACATTATTGGCACCTTGCACCTGTCTCACTGAGGGTGATACCTGCTGCAACTGCCCATCCTAAACAAGCAGAATATAGCAACAATAAGGAATGAGGTATTGAACTTTCAACCAGGTAGCCTTCCATTACCTAAACATTCACTGATAAGACACGTTAAGGAATGTAAGAACAGCACTACCAAAAACTGAACTATCTAATACATCAATTTAATCTCTATATAATTCTACTTACATGACTTGGCTTGAAAAATGAGTTAGTACTCTGTTGTTTCCTTTTCTGCATCATAATTCTAGGCATATGGCATTTAAAAAAAAAAAACACTGTAGCTGATAGGACAATTCTATGATAGTAAAATGCAGTGGGGCAAAAAATGGCCCCAAAACACTTTATGAACAGTTTAACTTGCAGCTCGTTGTGGCAGTGCTATCTAACTACATAAATCCAAACACTGTTGGCTAACATGAATATATGGCTAGTTAGCTGGGTTATGATTGACCTAGCCATCTCCAGTAGGATTTTATATTCTTCCACACATAATGTTTGCTGGAATCACTAAGTGTTGTGACATGGCTCAACAGCCACAACAAAAAGAGATGCACCACCATAAACGTTTAATAAAAGTATTTTATTAATTCAAATTAAGCAAAATCTAGAGGCCAAATTATATTTTAAATAACATGAAGAGGATAATCAGAGAAGTCAGTGGTGTAGGGTGTGGATGAGTGAGAGATGTGTATGTCAGTGTTGTATGGTACAAAACAAAACATAAGGAATAAACTAAAGTAACATAACCAAACAAACGATGGAGCACCTACAAGGGAAAGAGAAACAGTCAAGTCAGGGTGTCAGCCAGAGAGAATGAATCTGAAGATGGCTTTTACCAAACTCAGTACACCGAACCCAGGTGTACCGAGTAGTTATCTGCATGGAAAAAAACAGGTCATGAATACACTGTTTTATTGTTTTATCTTTTATCGTTGGCTGAACACCAACGATAAAAGTGAGAAGAAAAATCACAGACAAACTCCACGTTTGTTTGTTAATCACCCCTCACCCAATTTCTATATTTCTGGCGATAGGCTTCTGGGACTAACTCATATGCCAGTGACTTAACTGCATCATACGATAAGTTATCCACTGCACAAATAGCTGAATATGCCTCCTGAGCTCTCCCAGTGAGAACACATTGAAGCATAAGAACCCTATCTGAAGCTTGCCATTTTTTATTTTTTTATTTTTTTAACATTAACCAGACGCTCAAACAGAGTGAAAAAAGTTTCTGTCTCTCACTCATTAAACATCAGTACTAAACGCATATTCACAATCACATCCACACCAGCGGGCACAGCACCATCAGAATTAAAATCCTCCGAATCAGACCCATTTGAAGAAAGCTTACCCTCTCTAATTAGCTGTAGTTTAGTCTGCTTTAAAGGAGATACGTAGAACTATGGCCTCACTTTTTGTTTATAAATGCCTTGAGACCTCAAGAATGGCATAAGAATAGTTTTCAGCATTAACAATAAATCTAAAATAGTCATTTTTACAATTAAAATGATTCATGTAGGTAGCGGTCTGAGTGAATGACCTTGACACCTGTGACGTCACTGCAGGAAGGCTATGGGTCTCATTGCCATTTTCGCTATACTAAAAACACAGAGCTGACTGCAACTTCGAGCTTCCATTTTGAGCTAATTTATCACCATGCCATGTAGATGTGTTGCTGGTGGGTGCAGCAACACGACAGAAGGTGGATTTACATTGCATTAATGGCCCAAGAATGTTCAAACTGCAAAGATTTGGACGCGTTTTGCGAGAAGTTCACGGGCACATTGGGCACCTACGAAGTGGCCTCTCCTCTGCTCTGCACATTTTACTGAAAACTTGTATGAGACCTCTGATCTGTTGAGGAGCGCTGGCTATAAGCCCATACTGAAAGAGGGTGCAGTACCAACAATTAAAGGAAAAGAAAACTACAAGAAAAGGAAAGTAAGTTCAGTTGTACCAGCACTCCCGGAGAGTGAGCTGAGGGTTGTTTCTAAAACCTGGGATGGAACGGGCCGTGACATCATCACTCGGGCAGTGACCTCCCCATGGTTGTTGCTAAAACTGGTGACATCCCGTCCTGGGTTTTAGTAATTGCCTGAGCCAAGCAGTAATGGTGGCGGCACAGTGGTGTAGTGGTTAGCACTGTCACCTCACAGCAAGAAGGTCCTGGGTTCGAGCCCAGTGGCCGACAAGGGCCTTTCTGTGTGGAGTTTGCATGCTCTCCCTGTGTCTGCATGGGTTTCCTCCGGGTGCTCCGGTTTCCCCCACAGTCCAAAGGCATGCAGGTTAGGTTAATTGGTGGCTCTAAATTGACCGTAGGTGTGAATGTGAGTGTGAATGGTTGTCTATGTGTCAGCCCTGTGATGACCTGGCGACTTGTCCAGGGTGTACCCTGCCTCTTGCCCATAGTCAGCTGGGATAGGCTCCAGCTTGCCTGCGACCCTGTAGGACATGATAAGCGGCTACAGATAATGGATGGATGGAAGCAGTAATGGCAGAGTACTCAATATGGAGAAAATGGAGAATGAGTGGACCAGCAGTCTGATTTCTCTGCTGGATATGTTTGCCTCAGCAGCAATATCTCGCCCTTATGTGGAAGAAGCGAATGAATGGAGAACTGAAAGTCAGATTGTTTCAAAACAATTGGCCACAAGGTTGGCCTTCAAGAAGCGAGAACACAGACGGGTAAGATGCGACTCTCATTTGAATACAAAACAACAACACTTGTTGTTTACCTGCATTTAGATTAATACATGTACCTTGTATTGTGTATTTAAGTTACCAGGATAAGATTATTTAATTTGCTTCAGAATGTGATTGTCTCAGTTCATCTGATCATTTAATTCGCCTTTTATGTTTTATCAGTGAAAATGCATGCATGTACATATATGTTGCACAAGTGATAAAACCTATCCTGTTTTAATGAGAGTCAACCCACAATCAATGACATCAAATCAGTCTTACTTGAGCAAGTTGGGAATGGTATTTCTTACTTTCACCATGAATTTTTATTTATATGACTTTGGTCTATAGCTGTCAAAAGCCTTAAAACCGGTTACCACTGCAAAGTCACGCACTCAGGGCTGGCTGGCTCAGCGGGGCAGCTTGAATGCCAAATTTGCAGTCGAGTTTAACTCTCAAAAATATAGATTTTTTTTATTCCCATTTACAGTGGTGCTTGAAAGTTTTTGAACCCTTTAGAATTTTCTATATTTCTGCATAAATGACCTTAAACATCATCAGATTTTCACACAAGTCCTAAAAGTAGATAAAGAGAGCCTAGTTAAACAAATGAGACAAAAATATTATACTTCGTCATTTATTTATTGAGGAAAATTATCCAATATTACGTATCTGTGAGTGGCAAAAGTATGTGAACCTCTGGGGTTAGCAGTTAATTTGAAGGTGAAATTAGAGTGATGTGTTTTCAATCAATGGGATGACAATCAGGTGTGAGTGGGCACCCTGTTTTATTTAAAGAACAGGGATCTATCAAAGTCTGATCTTCACAACACATGTTTGTGGAAGTGTATTATGGCATGAACAAAGGAGATTTCTGAGGACCTCAGAAGAAGCGTTGTTGATGCTCATCAGGCTGGAAAAGGTTACAAAACCATCTCTAAAGAGTTTGGACTCCACCAATTCACAGTCAGATTGTGTACAAATGGAGGAAATTCAAGACCATTGTTACCCTCCACAGGAGTGGTTGACCAACAAAGATCACTCCAAGAGCAAGGCATGTAATAGTTGGCGAGGTCACGAAGGACCCCAGGGTAACTTCTAAGCAACTGAAGGCCTCTCTCACATTGGCTAATGTTAATGTTCATGAGTCCACCATCAGGAGAACACTGAACAACAATGGTGTGCATGCCAGGGTTGCAAGGAGAAAGCCACTGCTCTCCAAAAAGAATATTGCTGCTCGTTTGCAGTTTGCTAAAGATCACATGGACAAGCCAGAAGGCTATTGGAAAAATGTTTTGTGGATGGATGAGACCAAAATAGAACGTTTTGGTTTAAATGAGAAGTATTATGTTTGGAGTGTTTGTGTGTGTGGGGGGGGGGAGCTGCCAATCCGTAGCCATAGTATCCATCTTCCCCCTTTCACTATACAGCATTGAACACACCAATCCCTGTACTTGATGCCATGTTCTATCTCAGCATTGAACACACCAATCCCTGTACTTGATGCCATGTTCTATCTCCGCCCATTCTTCTGACTCCCTGGAATGGTATTGGATACAGAGATGATATCAGGTACCAAATATAGTGTCGTCACGACTGTGCTTTAAACCCATGGTGGAATCGAAATTCTTTCTCTCTGGTGGTGGGTTTCCATGCGTGAAAGAGACATCATGCATCTGTGCTACAGGAGAACAAAGGACAAAGAACGAGCTATTGATACCGTACCTTTAGCCAAAGTTCAATGTATTTGATCTTTGCATAGTTGCAATAATAACTGAACTGGTTAGTTACTGCAGCCCACGCAGTATTTTAAAGAGAAATGGCGACCGGATCCCTTTTCCCTTTCGTAATGTCAACGAACTACAAACAAGATTCTTTCCAGATCATCGGACAACCGACGGGACACGGAAGGTCTTCAGCTGACGAGCTGTAAAAGTGAAAGGAACAGAACTGTTTTCTCCCTGGACCTGCGCTCTGCACTGTCTTCAGATAACAGACAGCGCACTTTCAGTCACCAAGCAAGAGTGATCTCAAGTAAGGCTGGCATCTGGGCAATTGTTAGTGTAGCCCTGGTCACTGCGTCCTAGTCATTAATTTAGTTGACCATAGATTATTTGCAAAATAAATAAATTCATACAGTTCATGACACATGGATAAATAGGATTTATGACAAAAATATATTAAATATAGCTATAAATCCAAAAAGAAATAAACATACACAGGTTTATTCATATGTACTTCATTTTATCTCAAAAGTGACGAATGTGCTCTTCTTTCATGTGATAAAGACATGGGTGACGTGGAGTTCACATGCGCAAATACATGGGTGACATGTGGAGTTCACGTGCGCAAGGACATGGGCGACATGTGGAGTTCAATCAGAAGCCGCCAGTGACTTTATGCTGTTAGTTTTTCTCTTTTTTTTGGCTGGACTGAGAACGAGGCGGCTGCTTGCCAACATTCGCAGCAGATTCTGCTCACTGAGCACTTGAAACTTCAACATTTTACCTTCCTCTTGTTGCCATTGTAAGAGTCAACAGCATAAAAATTGTTTGCCCGGGACTTCCGGTGAGGCGCGACACCAATATGGCTGCATAGCTTTTGGCTCTGCTCTGCTAGGCTTCCCTTCCCTGCTATAGCCGTCATATATCGACTAAACTTTGCCAGACAGTTTTGGAAACGGCGAGCAATAAATATGTCACAAGACCCTAGGCAAAATCATCCTCGTTCATCGAAACAATCAAAAAAGAACGTGATGGAGAACAAGATGGCGCAGAACCCGGAACCAACTGTTAGGGCCGTAACACCAAACACCGAACCTGACAACATGATGTCTGAGCTTGCCAGCATCAAAAACCTGTTGCACAGGATTGCAGCTGATGTGAGTAGCATGAAAACAGGACTGGAGATGCTACAAACCACGGTGGAACAGCTTGGGGCACGAATGACGGAGGCTGAAACCAGGATTTCTGACCTCGAGGACGCTAGCAATAGCCGAGGGGCTAGTTTGGACTCCGCCTTATCAAACTTAAAAAAACTCCAAGATAAAGTTACATACTTAGAAGATGCAGGCAGATGAAATAACGTGCGTGTGTCAGGCATACCCAAAAACTCAGAGAACCAGGATCTAAGTGGTTTCATGCTTCATATTCTGGCTGAAAAACTGGGCCTAGACGTGGATACGGGATTTGAATTGGAATGAGTCCATCGTGTCGGCCCGAAGCGAGATGATGGGCGCAGCCGCCATGTCTTGGCTCGCTTTCTGAGATTCAGCTCAAGAGAAGCAGTTCTTCGAGCGGCCCATGAGAAGAGGAGAGTCAAGTGGCAAGGCAACAGGATCTCCTTCTTTCAGGATCTTTCTCAAGATGTGCTTCAACAGCGTAAGAAGTTTGACATGGTAAAGAAACAGCTCCAGGAGTGGGGGATGTCATACTCCATGGTGTATCCAGCGACTTTGAAAGTTTCTGCAAACAACAGGTCCCACACCTTCACCTCGCCAGATGCAGCAACTGCCTTCCTCACAACACAGGGCTGAACATCAGAATATAGGACTGTGCTTTGGGTTGAAAGTCACGATGGCCAATATAGGTATGTTTATTAGCTATTCTCCTGGGTGTTTATTATAAAGCACCAGACTCATAGTGTGTTACTTCCACACCTGTCTCCAGAGAGGACTATACACTGTCTTTGAGGAAGACTTGCTCTTACATGGACATGCACACACTATTGGCGTATTCTTCTTTTTAATAGACATGTGCATTTACAGGAAGTGAATATAGAGTCCTTTTGGTTATTATTTTGAGTAGCCTGTGTGTGTGTGTGTGTGTAGAATGGGCATTTTTTTTTATCACTCATTATTCTTTTACGTGTTTTATTTAAATTTCCTCCTGGAAGACATAATAATATTCAGCTGTGGTTAACTAGTTATTATGGGTCATACATATGAAAATCACATCTATATGATAAAGGGAAAAAAAGAAAAGATGGGGGAGTGGGGCGGGGGGGAGCCGGGCAGGCCAGGTGCTCCTTTCATGCACTATAGCAGTTTAGTTAGAGTAGGAGAGCCTCAAGTTCTGTTTTGGCTCACAGTTGTTTTTTATATATGTTGTGTTAGGGCTTTATTAATCAGTGTTGAGTTTTATGCAAGTTCTGTCATTTCACGAGGGAGAGATTTAACAGGACAGGAGATCTGTAAGTATCTTTGGATAAATGCTTATAAGTATTGGTTGCATTATACATCTAATAACAAATTGTGGGTGAATTGGTTAGACTGACATCATTGAACGTTAAGGGTGCAAACTCAGCCATCAAAAGGAGGAAGATTCTCTCCTATCTTAAACAGAAAAACCCAGATCTGGTCTTTTTACAGGAGACTCATTTGGAAAAGAATGATTCGTTATTACTGCAAAAGGATTGGGTAAGGAAAGTTCTTTATAGTGCTGGGTGCTCTAGTCAGAGGGGAGTCGCCATTTTAATTCGGAAAAATTTTAATATCAAAATACTCCAACAACAATCAGATGAAGAGGGGAGATGGATAGCTATGGATGCTGAACTTTTTGGTATTAGGTGTACTTTTATGAACATATATGCTCCAACAGCAGAGCTGCCAGGTTTCTTTGTAGATATTAGTAATACAATT
The DNA here is from genome assembly GCF_027579695.1 of Neoarius graeffei. NCBI lineage: Eukaryota > Metazoa > Chordata > Actinopteri > Siluriformes > Ariidae > Neoarius > Neoarius graeffei. The sequence continues at coordinate 33,448,472 of NC_083576.1, read as the reverse complement.
ACACAGCTTGGAAATTCATATATAGTATTAGGTGGGGACTTTAACAAAGTTAGAGATCCTAAGGTTGATAAAACATACAAATGGGGTGTTGCACAACCCTCATAGGCACGAAAAGCAATTGATACACTAGAAGAGGAGCTAGATTTAGTAGATGCTTGGAGATTTTTCCACCCCTCAAACAGAATTTACTTTTTATTCCCATCCACATACCTCTTATTCAAGAATAGATTATTTTCTGATTTCAAAATCATTGCTCTCTATCACTGAACAAACAACGATAGGTACTATTTTAATATCCGCTCATGCATCGGTGGGGATGGCACTACATTTAGGCCAGTTACCAAAGCGCCAGCCCACTAGGTGGAGATTTAACTCATCTCTGCTCAGGGATGAACATTCAGTGGAATTTATTAAAAGTGAGATACTGGATTATTGGTTGAACAATGAAGGCTGAGTGTTAAATCCAGCCGTGGAGTGGGATGCTTTTAAGGCAGTTATTAGAGGTCGACTCATTCAACATTGTTCATATTTGAAGAAGAGATCTGTTCAACGTCTCCATGAACTGGAGTTGGACATTAAAAAAAATGGAAAATATGCACTCCACTCAATTTGACCACTCCATGCTTCTGGAACTAAACAAATTAAAAGTAGAATACAATTCTATATTACAGAGGAAAGTTGAATATTCATTATTCAGAACTAAACAAAAATATTATGAACAAGGGGAGAGAACGGGGAGGTTTCTCGCTCAGAGAGCAAAGCAGCAGTACACTCAAGCAATTATATCTGGGGTGCAGAATGATATAGGTGAACTGAAAACAGACGACATGGGCATTAATGCTATATTCGCCACATTTTATCAAAGTCTTTATAAATCAGACAACCCTAATACTCAAGATATCAGCTCTTTTTTATCCACTGTAAATTGTCCAACTCTGTCACAGGAGGAACAGGATCGATCAGGAGCAGACATTACATTGGAAGAGGTTAAAAGGGCTATACAGGACCTGCAGGGTGGGAAATCTCCAGGTGAACATGGCCTCCCAGCTGAATTTTATAAAATTTTTTTAGATATTCTTGCCCCAAAACTGCATAGAGTCTTTAAGGATGCCTTAGAGAAAGGTACTCTCCCAGATAGTATGCAGACTGCTATAATAACTTTAATATATAAAAAAGACAGGGACCCACAGCAATGTGGCAACTGTATCACTGATTAATGTCGACGCAAAATTGCTCGCCAAGATTTTAGCATCCAGATTGGAGGTTTTATTTATTTATTTATTTATTTATTTATTTTTACCAAAACTCATTCACCCGGACCAGGTCAGTTTTATTAAGAATAGGACATCATCTGATAATCTACGCAGGCTGCGCCACCTCATCTGGCAAGCTGGAAATGAAACAGACATAACAGTAGCTTTTTCGCTGGATGCTGAAAAAGCATTCGACAGGGTGGAGTGGGCATTCCTTTTTCAGTCATTAGAAAAATTTGGTGTTGGTTCCTCTTTTATTAACTGGGTTAGATTATTATACTGCAACCCCAGGGCATCTGTAGTAACAAATGGCAGGAGATCTCCTTTTCAGCTTCATAGAGGGACAAGGCAGGGTTGCCCTCTGTCCCCCTTATTATTTTCTCTGGTCCTTGAACCATTAGCAATTGCTATCAGACAAAATGATAATATAATTGGCATTAAGGCTGGTGGCAAGGAGCACAAATTGCTTCTGTACGCGGACGATATTTTATTACTGTGCAGGCGTCCATCAGCAACTATACCTCACATCCTCACCCTGATCAACTCATTTTCAGGTGTTTCTGGTTATAAAATTAATTGGTCAAAGTCTGAAGCAATGCTCCTATCGAGAATCTGCCCACCTAGTATCAGGCAGGGATGGCAATTTTCATGGCAGCCATCTGGCCTGACATATTTGGGTATAAAGATCACTCCACGGCTGGATAGTATTATGACAATCAACCTTCTCCCTCTAATTCATAAAATTGAGCTTATATTGCAAAATTGGACAAAACTGGGACTGTCACTTTTAGGTAAAATTAAGATTTTAAAGATGGTAATAGTTCCCAAAATTAATTACATAAGTAGTATGCTACCATTAAGCTTGCCACAAAATGCATTACTGAAATATAATGAAGCTGTGTACAGCTTTTTATGGGCAGGTAAAAAAACATACATAAATCAGACAAAACTTTATGCTGCTACAGAGCATGGAGGACTGGGCCTCCCTCACATAGCCTGGTATCATTATGCTTTCTGTCTCAAACAACTGTCGAAATTATACATGTCAGCTGACCAAGCACCTGTATGGGTGTCTATAGAAAAGGAACTTACATACCCCTACCCGACTCAGGCCTTTACTCAAACTAGTGATGTGATCCCCTATGATAATCCAATCCTCACCTTCTCACAGGAGACGTGGCAAGCCTCACACAAAATCATGGGCTTAAATCCTAATTTTACAAATAAAACTTCTCTGTGGTACAATAAAAGCCTCAGGATAGGTAAAAAAATATTTTCATGGGCTGGTTGGGTCAAGTTGGGAATTGTTTATATCGGGGATTTATTTGATGGAGACCAGTTTCTTTCTTTTGAACAATTAAGGGGAAAGTACAAACTCTCAAACAAGGATTTTTGGAAATATCTCCAGTTACAGAGCTGTATCTTGTCACATCTTAAACAATTACCGCTTACATCTAGAACTGAAATACAAACCAGACTGGAACAGGATGGGCACTTCAAGAGGAAATCAGCATGCTTTCACAACCTACTGAGGGGGTCTCAGCTACCCAGTTATGAAGGCCTTAAGAGATGCTGGGAGAGGGATATAGGGGAAGAGATATCTGGTGAAACATGGGCGCAAATTATTGAATCATGGTTTAAAGTATCGAGAGAAATGCAGACCCGTTTGATTAGTTATAAAATTATCAATAGAACTTATTGGACCCCATGTAAAATGGCACGGTTAGGACTTAGAAATTCTGACTTGTGCTGGAGATGTGAAGCTTTTCATGGTACTTTTGTTGTTGTATTCATGCCCCATGATAGACTTACTATGGTCTAAGATTATTTCCTTTATTAACACTATAATGTCCTCTACTCTGGTACAACAACCGCTGCTTTGTCTATTAGGTGTGTTACCAAAGGGTTCTAACTGTCCACCAGATGGTATGGTGTAGAACAGCACTTATTACTGGATGCAGGATAGTGTTGCAAAACTGGAAAACAAAAGAAGTTGTACAGATGAAGGAATGGTTTGATGAGATGGCCAAGATTGCTTCCTACGAGCGACTTAGTTATAGGTTGCAAGACAAGGAAGACTTATATATGAAAATATGGGGCCCTTATTCCACAGTATCTTGATACACTGGTGGGTTGCACCCTTAGGCTAACTTCTGTCACCAGTCTGCATTTGTATGTATATTCTCCTGTAGTCAGCTGGGATAGGCTCCAGCTTGCCTGCGACCCTGTAGAACAGGATAAAGCAGCTAGAGATAATGAGATGAGATATTTATATTGGTATAGTAACACTGTCTCTGTTGGACTCCCGCTGAATGTTTGTTTGTCTTTTTCTTTCTTTTTTTTTTGTCAAGGCTCTGTTTGGGCTTTGTTTGACTTATGTTATGGTATATGTATGTATATATTTTCCTTGTTGAAAACTAATAAAAAGTGAATTACAAAAAAAAAAAAATTGTTTTGTCCGCTGGCTGAGCGAGGATTTTGTGTTTTTGCAACGGACACTAGAAGAAATGTAAGTAAATTGCTGGCTATGCTGCCAGTTTAAACTGTTAACATATGAAAGATGGAAAGTTCCATTTACGAAATTGCACGTTGTTAAACTCCCATGTCCCCTGTGTTTTTGAAAGTGGTTAGAAGCTGGATTGGCGTGAGCTGTGATCGTAGTGCCACTGTATGTGTGTACAGGATTTTGATCTCTGGTGAGTGACCATTGACATTAACTCATAAATGACGTTTTGAATGTGTATATATGCCAGTTAAGTTAGAACGGATGAACAAGTTGTTAATTTCATATGTTGTATTAAAGGAGAAATGTTCATGCTAAGAAAATATATAGCTCGTTTATATTGTTACATGGCGCTCACCTCATATGGTTCTGAGTGAGTGGAGATGAAGAAAGACATGAGACAAAGTTGATGTTTAGCCATATTTTAATTATTGTAGTGATTGTAATTCATATGGATATGCATGTATATGTAGTTGTTATCAAGAACATTATTGTAACCTTGGTTTGGCCTGCACAGGCCGGGGTTTTTTTGTGTGTGTCTCTTCTTTTTTATGGTTTTCCTTCTTCTGTGAAACCCGGGAGCGGCGCATGGACTCTTGTGCTGTGATCACTTCCATACTGTAGAGGTAGTTTCCAGCAGTTGTGGCGAGCCAACCTAATTGGAGATAAGAACTGTGATTTTGTTATCCACCCGGTTGATCTATATATTTCATTTCTGGAGTGATATTTTGACATTTCATGCACTGAAGGACATTCTAACTTTATTATTATTATTTTTGTTGTTGTTTGTTTATGCGTTAATACAATACACATTAAACTTACCTGTGAGTTGTGTGCATTTTGTTCTTCTACTCAATGCAATTTCTGATACCCCTTTCTCCAGTAGCGAGCCTAATCTTTTGATGTGCTGGTCCAAAAGGTAAACATATAGTGGTATAGGCATCTGTAAACTCCAGCGGTTACTCTTAATAGTGTGAGCTGAAGTAGGTTACATTAGTCTTAGTTGTGGATAGTTAATGTGAAGAGCGTTGTTTATTTGAATTAATTCATGGTTTAAATGTACGCATTTTGATTCACATGAAAGTCGATCTTAGACCACTTCTTGTTTGATTTGCTTTGTTTACTATCTGTATTTAGTCATGCATGCGTTTTCTCTCTCTCTCTCTCTTTTAACTCCCCCTGTCACACTACACTCCTCAACATTGGGATTTCAGGAGTAGCTAAGGGTTGAGTAGGAGTTCGGTTTAAAGGTCCCCTTGCATCGTTTTTTCATTAATTGTGCGGTGGTCTCTAGTATGATTGAATGCCCTGTGAGCCGGTTTTGGTGAAAAAAATGCTGTGGTTCTCCTGTTTCAGGCTGTTCTAGTTTGGTGGAGGAGTGGGTGGCGGGAGAACGACAGGATTCCAGCTCTTACTCATTAATATTCATGACATACAAATGTGTTACCTCTGATTGGCTAACAGCACTGTGACGCTACCTCCAGTGGGTCAGAACAAGCGGATGTGGGTGTCTTTGTAAAAACTGTTTTGATTGGCTATTATGGTCTCGACATCGATGTTTTGACCAATAACAATGTAGATAACACGAATTTTACATCACATTCAACGAGATTTAAACGAGACTAAAGATGGCGACTTACAAATAATGTGTAAACATCGTTGGAGTTAATAAAGTTTGAACAACATGAAGGAACATACCCCAACCCCCCGAAATTAATTTAAAAAAAATCTCAACGGATTTGGCATAATATAAAAAGGTTGTTTTTTACTCAGAAAAAGCGGAAATCCGCCGAAAAGCGGAAAACTCTCATCCCTGCCTAGCTTGTGACCATGTCATGCATGCTAACATGGAGAATATGAACATGCTATTTTGTAACAAAAACCTTTGAACAAAAAGTTCATGTTTTACTGACAGCTTGTGAGCTGGTGGTCGATTGTCTTGACTACAGATCCAAGTATTAAAAACAACCTCGAAGCAAAACCACTACTGAAGGCACCGAAGTTTGAAAAGTCACTGTGGTCACCTCTTCTATCTTGCAACGTTGCTCTGCTTAGGTTTCGTTTCTGTTGGCGGCTCCAGCCCGACTTTGGATGCTCGTAACTCGGGCAGGGGAGGTCCCAGCCTCCCCAAACTTGGCAGCCAGCGACCTCTGCCCTCTCCCCAACGAACCAGCACTGCCAGGGCAGGCTAGCCCCGTGCCTCAGGATGTAATTCGCCCCGAGGTGAGCCGTGGCGCTCCGCTTAGGTTTCGTTTCTGTTGGCAGCTCCAGCCCGACTTTGGACACTCGTAACTTGGGCAGGGGAGGTCCCAGCCTCCCCAAACATGCAACGTTGATGTGTTACTGCCACAAATAACACAGGCACGAACTTGTCCAGATATGTTTTCAGTTTGCTGTCAGGTCCTCTTCGTGAGCTACTGACGAGATGGGCTCTGCTATCTGTCCTCGCGCTTAAATCCGAACTTTCTTCCCATAGGCGGTCGCAAGCCAAGGTGGGTGAGGCCATGAATACTAATTTTCGATGTGACGTCACTTCGTATGGCTTTTTCAGATCCGCTTGTTTTTCCGACTATTTTCTTTCATAAGCTAATACAGGGAATGGGAGTAGAATTACATTTTCACATGCAGCATGCATATGCAACTTGGAGTGAACTATGGTATTTTAAAAAGAGCCAGTTTTAAAGAATTTTGGTGGAAGGGCACCTTTAAGGCCTAGCCAAGACTAGTTTTTAAACTACAGATCCTTTGTCTCTCTCTCGCCCTCATGCGCTCTCCTTTTTGCCCATCCCCCTTCAGGCGAGGCCTAGCACAAGGCATGCACATTCCATTGACTTACACACACTCTTACACACACACACATACATGTGATTTCCCTCTCACATTTTAACATCCACTCGCCCCTACACTAACACTTGCATATATCTTATTACTTCTGATCACCGTTAGTGCCTTAGTTATCATCATCATATACACTACTGATTCTTATTTGTATACCCAGATAGCAGAGGGTCGTTGATTTGACGTGGAATCATCGGCATGTTCTTCGACCTATACGCCGTCGAATCACCGTCGATCACCGACGTTGATTCAACACCGCTTTGCTCATACGAGTTTCTGTTGAAACGACGTTGAAAAGTGGCTGGTGGTCGACAGAGAATAGACCCCCTTTCACCCTTTATTCAACTACGTATTTTGGTCGATTTATAGTTGAATTTTCGGCGATGATTCATCCAACTTTACTTCCTGTTTTATTTACAACAGGAAGGCTACAAATTAAGCAAAACAGGCTAAATTAAACTAGCTAACAATAAAGCATCGGGGCTGTTGCCTAGGATGAACACACACATGCATACTTCAACCATGAAAGTGAAACTTAATTTATATCAATGTGCGTAGGCTCCGTCCTGTTTAATGTACAACAGGATATAAAAATGCATGCAACAATGCACCTCTCCTAATGTTTGTCAAGCTATCTAATGAGGCATAACTTTTAACATTTATAAGGAACAGAACACACTTGAACAAGTTCTTAGAAACATTTTATGATTTATTTATAATTGTGGCCTATTCCTCCTGCGGCGCAGACCTGTACATGGAAACAGAAAAACATAACCAAAATTAATTTGATGCAGCATTGATAAAGAAAGTCAGCAGTAGGCTATGGGTTTCTAAATGCCACCCTACCTCATTATTTGGACATGGGGAAAAACTATATTTAAAATCCAAAGAGGGATGGAGGGAGGAAAATTAAAACAAAAGAAAGAAATGAAATATAGAGTAGAGAATATTTGACAAAATTAAGGATGTTTTTATTCAGTAAACATTTAAAAAAATGTTCTACAACACTCTAGCCTAGTGACTTACCAGTAACAAAATAGACTTGAAGTATTCAGATCCGCTCTGCATAAAGCAGCTAAATCCTCTCTCTGTCTCCTGGCAGAAAGCTCCTTGGTTTGCTTGTGTCTCAATCACAGCTGGTATTCTGTAGAAAGACTTCTTTTCACCTTTCCCATCAGCTTTGTTAGAACCCTAACACAGCACAAAAGTTTACCATTGTAGGTTTATGATGAACCAAGTGCCTCGTGGGTTCACATACCGCGCGCTGCCTTTATTTCCCCCAAATCACAAGTTTGTTGGTCTTCCAATGTGGCGCAGGGTTTGTTTACTTCCGGTTTCGGGTGACGTCAGTGAAAGGGGTCTAATGGGGGCATTACCGCCACCCACTGGATTGGGGTGTAAAGCAGTCTGAACAAAACGTGTAAACATAAACATAGGAGAAATGAACCCGTTTTTCTAACTCGTCCTCACTTAGTCTACTTTTCTTTTTTGATTAGTCTGGATTTGATATTGTAAATTTAAATGTGAATCAATGTATATTCATCGGACATGAACAAATGAATAAATCTTGAGTAATCTTGAGGCATGTGTGTCCGGGGTGCGGTGTCGCGGGGGGGGATCGAACGAACCCTCCGATCCCCCCTGGCTACGGGCCAGTTGCTCATCCTACCAATGTTGAAAACTGGCCGGCAAAAGTGACGATGGTTCAACGTCGTATATTCAACCTTCTCTGACGGTCGACAGATCAACCTTTACCCATGTTGATTCAACGGTGATAAATCGACCCTCTCAGACGGCGGAGAAATCGACGTTTCACGGCGCCGTTTCAACGTTGATTTTCTGACGTACGACAGAAACCGACCATTCTGACCAAAACTCTACATCGTTTCAACGACCCTCTGCTATCGGGGTACATTGTATCACCATTTATATTGAATTATTCCTTGGCTGCTATATCTGATCAGTATTAGTTTGCTCATTCATGCCAGCTATTTCAATAAATGGTATCTTTGGAATAAACTGTGTCCTGTCTATTGCTACAACATTCACTGAGTGCCAACCTCTGCGAAACAAATATTCTAATTGCCTTCGCCCATTTGGTTGTGATATGAATGTTATAGATCTAGAGTTGCGCGAGAGCGGGCCGAGAGGTTGCGCGAGAGCGGGCCGAGAGGTTGCGCGAGAGCGGGCCGAGAGGTTGCGCGGGAGCGAGGCTGCGCGAGAGCGGGCCGAGAGGTTGCGCGAGAGCGGGCCGAGAGGTTGCGCGAGAGCGGGCCGAGAGGTTGCGCGAGAGCGGGCCGAGAGGTTGCGCGAGAGCGGGCCGAGAGGTTGCGCGAGAGCGGGCCGAGAGGTTGCGCGGGAGCGAGGCTGCGCGAGAGCGGGCCGAGAGGTTGCGCAGGAACGGGCCGCGTAATAACAAACGCAATGCCCCCGAAGAAAGCTCCTACGGTCGAGGAGATTGAGGATATTAAAAAATCCCTCGACTTTCTGGGGGAAGAAATCTCTGCTGTCAGGGTGCAGCAGAAGACCATCCTGGACCTGGTAGAAGAGGTCAAAGCTCTGAGGCTGCAGAATTCAGAGAAGGCAAAGAGGATCGCCATTCTCGAGAACCGAGTGGAGGAGCTGGAGCAGTACACCCGGATGAATGACATCATTGTGACCGGACTGCAAATTCAACCCCGCTCATATGCTGGAGCAGTGGCGAGAAGAGATGGAGAGGAACTGAATGAGGAGGATGCTAACTCTGTGGAGAAACAGGTGTTAGCATTCCTGCACTCCAAGTGGATTGAGGTAAAAAGCAATAACATTGAAGCATGTCACCCTCTCCCACGGAGAAGCAACACTGGCAAACCAGCTGTAATAATGAGATTTGCCAACAGAAAGCATAAGATGCAATTGTTAAAACAAGGGAAGAAACTGAAAGGCTCAGATGTGTTTTTAAATGAGCACTTAACAAAAAAAAATGCAGATATTGCAAAAAAGGCGAGACTACTAAGGAAACAGGGGAAAATCCAAAACACTTGGACACAAAACTGCAAGATTTTCATCAAGTTGAGGGGATCTCCAGAAGAGGCCAAGATCTTGGTCATCCGAGATATTGGGGAACTGGACAAATTCTGAGGGAGCCAAATAAAGCAATTTACAATCATGACACAAGGACTGGACACTGGACACTGGACACAAGAACTGGACACTTTCCATTATACTGAGCACAAAATACAAGATATGGAAAATAATATTGATCCGGAAAATAATCTTTTCAGCAACATCAATATCAGCTGCCGGTATTACACTGAATATCAATACAATGCAAAGATCAGAGATGGAAATAAGATATCAATTATTCATTTCAATATCAGAAGTCTGTATGCCAATTTCCATAAAATGAAGGAATATCTCAGTCAGTTCAATACTCCATTCAATATAATAGCCATATCAGAAACTTGGATCAACGATGAGATGGGAGTAGATTTTGAGCTGAACGGGTATGAATTAAATTATATCAATAGAAAGAACAAAAGAGGAGGGGGAGTGGCAATATATGTTGATAATAGTTTGGAATATAAAATTAATAATAAAATGACGGTAGCTGTTGATGATTGGATGGAGTGTATTACAATAGAAATATGCTGTGAAAAAATGAAAAATATAATAGTGAGCTGTATATACAGATCTCCTGGATCAAGCATAGAAGTTTTTATAGATTGGATGGAAAGTATGTTTATAAAATCAACTCAGAAGGTCATGTACATCTGTGGTGATTTTAACATCGACCTCTTAAATCATAAGAAACATAAAATGACAGAAGAGTTCATTAATTCAATGTTAAGTATGGGACTGTACCCAACTATTACCAGACCAAGCAGGATCACTTCTCACAGCACCACTTTAATAGATAATATATTTACTAATATCCTGGAAAATAATATAGAGAGCGGTCTACTATTAACAGACATCAGTGACCACCTACCTATTTTTAATGTATATTACTGTAATTATAGCAAGAAAAAGGATAATAAAAATTATAAATATATAAGAATGAAAACTGAAGAAACCATGATTGCACTAAAAAATGACTTAATAATACAGGACTGGAATGTAGTTTATAAAGAAAAAGATGTTGATAAAGCATATGAGGAATTTTTAATAATATTCAATGAACTATATAATAAAAATTGTCCTATAAAGAAATACAGTAATATACATAAATATACAAATAGTCAGTGGGTCACCAAGGGGCTACAAAATGCCTGCAAAAAGAAAAATATATTATACAGACAATTCTTAAAGCATCGAACTATAGAGGCAGAGGAAAAATATAAAAAATATAAAAATAAATTAACTAATATTATGAGGATATGTAAGAAAGACTATTATAATAAATTAGTGGAGAAAAATAAAAACAATATTAAAGGTATATGGACTGTATTGAATGGTATTGTGAGAAATGGATCCAAAACTACAAATTACCCAGAGTACTACACTGTAAATGATAAGACCATAAATAATATGGAGGATGTGGTGAATGGTTTTAATCAATTCTTTGTAAATGTGGGACCAGATTTAGCGGCAAAAATAAAGGAACCCGAAACAACACAATGTGGGGACATAGAAGATATGGGGGACAGAAATCCAAGTACAATTTTTCTAACTGCAACTGATGAGGAAGAAATTATCCAAATTGTAAGAAAATGTAAAAACAAAACTTCTGCAGACTGGAATGATATAGACATGTTAACAGTAAAGACAGTTATTGAGGGAATTGTGAAACCACTCACCCACATCTGCAATTTATCTTTTCAATCAGGTACATTTCCAGACAAAATGAAAATTGCAAAAGTGATACCATTGTTTAAAACCGGAGATAGACACCATTTCACAAACTACAGGCCTGTTTCTTTACTCCCCCAATTCTCCAAAATACTCGAAAAACTTTTTTCAGATAGACTGGACAAATTCATTGAAAAACACAACCTCCTTACAGACAGTCAATATGGATTCAGAACGGACAGATCAACATCGATGGCACTAATGGAACTAATAGAGGAAATCACAAAAAGTATAGACAATAAAAAAATAGCAATTGGAGTATTTGTGGACCTAAAAAAAGCATTCGATACTATTGATCATAGTATATTATTAAGTAAACTAGAAAAGTGTGGTGTTAGGGGAGTTGGGTGGAGCTGGCTGTCGAGCTATCTAAGAAACAGGCAACAGTTTGTGCAGATAGGTGACCATAAATCTGATTTCATGAACATTACATGCGGGGTACCACAGGGGTCAATATTAGGTCCGAAATTATTCATAATATACATCAATGACATATGTACAATTTCGCAAGAATTGAAATTTGTTTTGTTTGCAGATGACACCAATATTTTTTGTTCCGGTGAGAATTTGCAGCAGACTTTAGAGATAATCACAACTGAAATAAATAAACTAAAACTATGGTTTGACAAAAATAAATTATCATTAAATCTAAGCAAAACAAAGATTATGTTGTTTGGGAGACATAAAATAGATTGTAATGTAGAACTGATAATAGACAATACTAAGATAGAAATGGTACAGGAAATTAAATTTCTTGGTGTGATTTTGGATCCTAAAGTCTGCTGGAAACCTCATGTAGGATACGTACGAGCAAAACTGGCAAAGTGCTCGGCAATTCTGTGGAAAACAAAATATATTCTTGATTGTAAATCTTTGCATACTCTATATTACTCATTATTTTTGCCATATCTGACTTATTGTGTCGAAGTCTGGGGAAACACCTACAAAACCACTCTGCAGCCGATATGTACAATACAGAAAAGAGCAATAAGGACAATAAACAAAACAGGATACAGAGATCACACAAACCCACTATTCATAAAATCACACATGTTGAAATTTATGGATCTGGTCAAATTCAGAACAGCACAAATAATGTACAAAGCAAGAAATAATCTATTGCCAAAAAATATACAAGGAATGTTCAGTGAGAGAGAGGGGGGATATAATCTAAGGGGAGACCTAAATTTTAAAAAACCAAAGGTTCGAACAAATATGAAAAGCATGTGTGTATCGAGCTGTGGGGTGACTTTATGGAACAGACTGGAGACAGAAATAAAACAAAGTGCAAATATAAATCTGTTTAAAAAAAGGTACAAAAAAATATTTTTAAACAAGTATATTGCAGAGGAAATATGTTAATGGAGGATGATGAGGGATAAATAGAATAGGGTTGATTGTTATATTAGAACTAGCTTAGTATATGGTATATATTTATTTATGGGGATAGATATCTTCATATTTACAGGGATAAGTATGTAGTAGATATTTTTTTTTTGTAATTATATATTTATATAGATAGTTATGTGTATATGTATATATATGTATATGGATATGGTATGTAGTATATATTTATTTTTGTAATTATATATTTATATGGATAATCATGAAGTGTATATGTGGTATATATTTTTATAAGTGTATTAATGTAGTTTGGATTTCGGGGTAGTTAAAAAGGGGTGGGAAATTAAAAAAAGTATTGTACTTCTTCCCACTCCTTTTTCGAACAATGTGCGGTGTATTGTAATGTATTAGCTCTTTATATTATTTTATTTATTCTTTTTTTGTCACTTTTTTTCATTTTCTTTCTTTTGTATGTATAAATAGTTACATACATTTTTATACATGTTCGAAATAAATAAATTCATTCATTCATTCATTCATTCATAAACATATTACATTAGCGCTACAATACTCAATAAACTATCGCAACATCACCACTAAGTAATTCCATTGATTTTAACAGTTTAGCTATAAACTATTAGACACTTGAATTAATGATTAATGAATTTATGAGACTGATCCCTTTTTACATGAGACCGATTTGATAAGCCTATTGCACCTACAGGAGAAAGGAAAACACTGCATTCCAGCATAAGAACCTTATCCCATCTGTGAAACATGGTAGTGGTAGTATCATGGTTTGGGTCTGTTTTGCTGCATCTTGGCCAAGACGGCTTGCCATTATTGATGGAACAATGAATTCTGAATTATACCAGCGAATTCTAAAGGAAAAGGTCAGGACATCTGTCCATGAACTGAATCTCAAGAGAAGGTGGGTCATGCAGCAAGACAACAACCCTAAGCACACAAGTTGTGCTACCAAAGAATGGTTAAAGAAGAATAAAGTTAATGTTTTGGAATGGCCGAGTCAAAGTCCTGACCTTAATCCAATCGGAATGTTGTGGAAGGACCTGACGCGAGCAGTTCATGTGAGGAAACCCACCAACATCCCAGAGTTATGTGAGGGAAATTTAGTGGATGAACATTCCTATTCTCTGTGTTTCTGTGTGTTGAGCTCAAGTGGCCTAGTGTACTGAGAAAGTTGTTTTTCCCATGTTGCAATCGCCTTTCTGTGGCCTTGGTGGTGATAAGCAGGGTGCCTGAGTTCTCCCTAACTACGCATCCGCCTGCACATACCAAAGCATGCCAGGTGCATGCTTTAACAAAGTTTCATAGAAAATCTTGAGCCAATCACGTGAAGACGCGAGCAGTAAGCGAATGCCTTTAGAGTATAATAGATAACAGCCACTAAAACACGACTCAGAGTGCACGTACTCTTGGCATCATCAGAAGTGGTGTCTTCTTCTCTTCTTCTTTTTCCTTTCCTATTTTTAAATATCTGTTTTATATGACCTACTATAATAAATAACTGAAAAGACAACTGCTAAGCATTCTGAAGTGTTTATTAGAAGTTTCCATTACAGTTGAAGCTGTTCTGTATGGAGGATTGGGATAAAATTCCTCCAAGCTGGTGTGCAGGACTGATCAACAGTTACTGGAAATGTTTAGTTGCAGTTATTGCTGCACAAGGGGGTCACACCAGATACTGAAAGCAAAGGTTCACATACTTTTGCCACTCACAGATATGTAATATTGGATGATTTTCCTCAATAAATAAATGACCAAGTATAATATTTTTGTCTCATTTGTTTAACTGGGTTCTCTTTATCTACTTTTAGGACTTGTGTGAAAATCTGATGATGTTTTAGGTCATATTTATGCAGAAATATAGAAAATTCTAAAGGGTTCATAAACTTTCAAGCACCACTGTATGCAGCATAGAAGAGTCAAGGATAGAGATACTATCTCCTCAGAAATTTATTAAAAAATAAAGGTTCTACGTATCTGTCAGGTGCGCGAGAGAGGCAGATGTAAACACAAGTGTTTATTATAAAACAGTGCGATCTGTACAAGAAGTACATGAAACACACACAGCAACAAACAGTCCAAATTGGCAGGCAAGGTCATAAACAGGAAAACAGGCAAATGGTCAGTCAAGGCGCGAACCGGATATCGGAGGCAAAATGAGGACAAGAACTAGGAACAGGAGTCAAGAAACCAGGTGTGGCAGCGGGGGTGTGGCCAAGCAGCAGTCTGTGAATGGAGGGCAGGGTCAGGGAAGGTAAGTGGCTAAGTCATTACACCTGGTGTCAATTAGTGTGCGTGTGTGTTTTTATTTGTTTGTTGCAGGGATAGAGTATAAAGGGAGGGGGAGAGCAGAGAAGAATCTCCCCCCGACCAGAACACGTGTGTGTTGCGTGTGTGACTGAGAAAAGCTGAAAAGCTAAGGAAAACAGCAAAATAAAGTGTCTGTGTGAACACTAAGTCTCGCCTGTCGTGCTTCTGTGCCCCACCCACATCAGGGATTACTACAGTGGTGCTGAAACCCGGGACACAGAAGAGAACCACCCCATGGAGTCCTCCCCGTTCGAAGAGCTCATCCTTGCCCTCGCTACCGCCCAGCAGAACCAGCATCAAGCGCTGATCACCCTCCAGAAGGAGCAGCAGCAGCGCTTCGAAGCCTTGATGGTGGCCCAGCAGGAAGATCGCCAGGCGTTCCGGCACCTGCTCATGCCAGCCAGGCCATCGGCCACCACTGCCGCCACCCTCACGAAGATGGGACTACAGGACGATCTGAAAGCATTCCTCGCTCTCTTTGAGCAAGCAGCCGAGGCGTGGGGGTGGCCGCTGGAGCAGCGCGCGGCGCGCCTCCTCCCACTCCTGACTGGCGAGGCACAGCTCGCAGCACAGCAGCTCCCTGCTGACAGCCAGCTGGTCTATGTGGGCCTAAAGAAAACCATCCTGCAGCGGCTCGGCCGCTCCCCGGAGCAACACCGTCAGCGCTTCCAGACGCTGACACTGGAGGAGGTTGGCCGGCCATTTGCATTCGGCCAGCAACTCCGGGATGCCTGCCAGCGGTGGCTGAGGGCGGAAGACCACGATGCCGAGGAGATCATCGATCTAGTCACTGGAGCAGTTTCTCTCTCAACTTCCGGAAGGAATGGCAGAATGGGTCCAGTGTCACCACCCGGCGTCGCTGGAACGAGCCATCGAGCTGGCGGAGGACCATCTGGAGGTGGCTCTGATGGCAGGCAGATGAGGCATCTCCTCTCGCTTCTCTTCCCTCTCTCTCTCCCTCTCTCTCTCCTGTCTCTTGTCCCCCTCTCCACCCCGTTCCCCTGCCACAAAGGCAGCGGCTGGCCCCTCCCCAGCCGGCCTGTCGCACCTGTGGTGTCCTCCCATCTCCCTCTTCTGTGTCTGTGTTGTCTCCCCCTCAGGTGAGTGACACCCATAACACCAGTGCAGAGGGAAAGTCTGGGCCAGTGTGCTGGCGCGGTGTGGAATCGGAGCATCTCCAGAGTCAGAGCTCCGTAAGGGAGGTGGATGCTGTCATCCAGATCCCCGACGTGGCAGAAACCGCCCCCGATCGGGTCGGAATGTATCGCATACCGGTGAGCAGAGGTGGAAAAACTGGATTGACAAAGTAAAAGTCCTGCTTAGGTTTTCCTTCTGCCTGTGCTCTCAACACAGGTGATTTCACCAATTAGCTCATCAACCTAGCTTAGGGGATGTGGTAATTAGGATCAGCTGGTTCATTGAATTGGCTGGAGCAAAAATGTGGCAGGGTTTTTACTTTCTGCACCCGGGTTTTTCCACCTCTGCCGGTGAGTATTCAAGGGGATACATATTATGCTTTGGTGGATTCCGGTTGTAATCAGACCTCAATTCGCCAACGCCTGGTGCAAGGTGAGGCATTGGGGGGAGCACAAGTGGTGAAGGTTTTGTGTGTGCACGGGGATGTTCACCATTACCCGCTAGTATCTGTCCATATTCTATTCCGGGGCCAAATGCATAGACTAAAGGCGGCGGTTAGTCCTCGTCTTACCCACTCGTTGATGTTGGAAAATGATTGGCCGGGATTTAAAGAATTAATGGAGTATTTAACACGTAGTGGGTCCTGCCTTAGTAGGTCATGGGAAGACCCCGGTGTGGCATTGGCTGGAGAAGCTGTCGCAGAGCCGTCCACGTCGATACCGCGTCAGAGTGAGGAGCAACCTGCTCCTCCTCCCTCTCTCGGGGAGTCCCTTGGGGATTTCCCGTTAGAGCAGTCGTGGGACGAGACTCTGCGGCATGCGTTTGACCAAGCAAGAGTAATCGATGGGCAAACTCTTCAGCTGAGCGTGGCACTGACCTTCCCCTATTTTCCATTATTAGAGATAGATTGTACCGAGTGATGCAGGACACTCAAACTAAGGAAATAGTAACCCAGTTGTTAATCCCAGAGAGCCATAGGGAACTCGTATTCCATGCGGCTCACTTTAATCCCATGGCTGGACACTTGGGGCAAGACAAAATAATAGCCCGAATAATGGCCCAGTTCTATTGGCCAGGGATTCGCGGGGATGTCCATCGGTGGTGTACGGCGTGCCGTGAATGCCAATTAGTCAATCCTGCGGCCACTCCAAAAGCGCCGTTGTGCCCTCTTCCTCTAATCGAGACCCCATTTGAGCGAATTGGGATGGATCTCATCGGGCCATTAGATCGGTCAGCACGGGGATATGCTTTATTTTAGTTCTAGTGGACTATGCAACGTGATATCCGGAAGCAGTGCCTCTCCGTGATATCTCAGCACGCAGTATTGCAGAGGCACTCTTCCGCTTTATCTCCCGGGTCTGGATTCTGAAAGAAATCCTGACAGACCAAGGCACCTCGTTTATGTCACGCACATTGCGCGAGCTGTATGGGTTACTGGGGATGAAGTCTATCCGCACCAGTGTCTATCACCCAGACATGGATGGATTAGTAGAGCGATTTAACCAGACACTCAAAAACATAATCCGGAAATTCGTAAGTGAAGATGCACATAATTGGGATAAGTGGCTCGAGCCCCTGTTATTCGCAGTACGAGAGGTCCCACAAGCCTCCACAGGGTTTTCTCCTTTTGAATTATTATATGGACGTAAGCCACGTGGCATTCTGGATGTGCTGCGGGAAAATTGGGAGGAGGGACCTTCACCGAGTAAAAATGAAATTCAGTACATTCTTGACCTGCGTGCAAAACTCCACACCCTCACGCACCTAACCCAGGAGAATTTATGGCAGGCACAAGAACGTCAAAGCTGGCTATATGACAGGGGCACACGCCTTAGAGAGTTCATGCCGGGAGACAAAGTACTCATATTATTGCCCACATCGAGTTCTAAATTAGTCGCCAAGTGGCAAGGGCCCTTCGAGGTCACACGGCGAGTTGGGGACGCCGACTATGAGGTGAAGCGAACAGATAGGGGTGGGGCACTGCAAGTCTACCACCTCAACCTTTGAAAACAGTGGAATGAGGGGGTCCCCGTGGCGTTGGCATCGGTAGTCCCAGAGAAGGAGGAGCTGGGGCCGGAGGTAAAAAAGATAACATCTCGGACCACTCCGGTCCCTTGTGGAGACCACCTCTCGCCAACCCAACTCACGGAGGTAGCCAAGTTGCAGAAGGAATTTTCCGACGTGTTCTCGCCCCTTCCAAGTCGTACCCACCTCATAGAACACCACATCGAAACACCCCCCGGGGTGGTAGTGCATAGCCGCCCTTACCGCTTGCCCGAACATAAGAAAAAGGTGGTTCGGGATGAACTCAAGGCCATGCTCGAAATGGGCATAATTGAGGAGTCCCACAGTGACTGGAGCAGCCCAGTTGTCCTGGTTCCCAAGACCGATGGGTCAGTCCGGTTCTGTGTGGACTATAGAAAGGTCAACACGGTGTCTAAATTTGACGCGTACCCAATGCCTCCCAATAATGAGTTGCTTGATCAGTTAGGCGCTGCTCACTTTTATTCGACACTGGATCTAACCATGGGATATTGGCAGATCCCCTTGACTCCTCTATCCCGAGAGAAAATGGCCTTTTCCACACTGTTTGGTTTACACCAATTTGTCACGCTCCCTTTTGGGTTGTTTGGGGTGCCTGCTACGTTCCAGCGGCTTATGGACAGGGTCCTCTGCCCTCATGCTGCCTACGTGGCCTATTCTGTCCTGGATAATACTTCTGGGGTATTATAGACAGATAGCAAACAACAATAAAGACCAGTAAGCTTGATTCCAGATTGACTGACTGATTTACTGAAGTCTTCTGGTGCTTTGATTATTTGTAAAACTGAAACACAAATGAAATATCTCATCTCATCTCATTATCTCTAGCCGCTTTATCCTGTTCTACAGGGTCGCAGGCAAGCTGGAGCCTATCCCAGCTGACTACGGGCGAAAGGCGGGGTACACCCTGGACAAGTCACCAGGTCATCACAGGGCTGACACATAGACACAGACAACCATTCACACTCACATTCACACCTACGGTCAATTTAGAGTCACCAGTTAACCTAACCTGCATGTCTTTGGACTGTGGGGGAAACCGGAGCACCCGGAGGAAACCCACGCGGACACGGGGAGAACATGCAAACTCCGCACAGAAAGGCCCTCGCCGGCCCCGGGGCTCGAACCCAGGACCTTCTTGCTGTGAGGTGACAGCGCTAACCACTACACCACCGCGCCGCCCAAATGAAATATACAGGATACAAAATATTACAAAAGAAATAAATACATGCAACACACTGGTTACAATCTACTTTTTCCTTCACAGGTGCTGAATCAGGTAAGTATTGTCTAGGCAGATTGTAGATTAGGTAGGTAAATCAGGTAAGTATGACGAAATTTAACATCTAACATCTTTTTCTTACAGAAGACTATTTACACAGGTAAGTAAACAGGTAAAGTGAAAATATACTAACTAGCAACGTTTCACACAAAACACAATGTATAGCATGTTGTAAATGAGGCTTAACAATAAGCTAAATGACTCAGCAGTGAAGCTAACTAGCATTGCTAACAACGATTAGCGATTAGCATAATTAACAACGATCTCGTTTTAACTTAAATTGAGTGTTTTGATCATCACTTTCAACACCACAGTGATCTTAAATGACTACAACAACAATTTGCAGCAATAACTCACTGTTGGTTCCACTCCAAGGTTAATACAGCTGAATCTCTGGAGGAGCACATTTATATATGGCTTGTAACAGGCATGGTTGAAACAGGAAGTGCCTCATGCATGTAACAGGAAGTGACTACAAATTAAAGCTGCAGTACCTAAAACTACCACTAGGGGAAACCTAACCCCACCCAGTAACTGACAGAGTCAGCACACTCCCCGCTTGGTATACATGTATACCACTATTTACTCTTTCTTCTGCAGAATAAGTAAAACAACATCAGAAATGGGTCTAAAGTATTCCTTAAAGGGGAACAGAGGGCAATATATAGAGTAAATATAACAATAAAACACACATTAACGAACCTTATTCAAGACTTAAAGTTTTTTGTTCTAAGGTTGGAAAGTTATAGTGTTTTGAAAGTAGCTCAAGCAAACTATTTCTGCAGTTTGAACAGCCCGCCATGATATTAATTTTATCCAATCAGAATGGACGTTCATTTTCTCTGAGTAACACTCATGACATATGTATGTGCCCAGTTGTGTTCGCTCATTGAGGTTGGGAATAGCACGTGTGAAATACCTGTTTCTGCCTCTTGCGACGATTTCGCAAGTCCACGGGTGGCGCCTATCTCATTGCAGCAAATAAATTCTGCTGGACTCGTGAGCAACTCCACGTTACATTTTCCACACGAGCACCACGCCGTGTCACCTGCACGCAGACGCTCTGCCCCACGCTCGCCATGCCCATGGTTAGCATCAGTCTCATCCAGGCCCGGCGCCGTGGGGGGACGAAAGGGGGCATCGCCCCCTCGTGGCTACAGCCCCGCCCCCTCAACGGAGACTCAGATCACTTAATTGTTTTCTTAATTGTTATTGTGGGTGTATGTGTGAAATGCTGACACAGCCACGCACACACAGACTTGTGATAAGGACAAGGGGAGGGGTCGTGCGGGCGGGGGTTTTACATGTAGTCTACACTTACAAGTGCACTGTCTCTGCAATATGCAGTCAGTTTATGGGAGTAGTCTTTCCCCCACCGAATTAAACGAATTCAATCACAATATTGTGAATCCATTTTCTTTCTTTGTAAGCTAAGTTTATCTCCGTTTATGTCGGTGTGTGTGTTCATATATAGTCCGCTTTGTGCGCAAATAGTGTAAGAATGTGTCGTTGACGTCACCCCCCATGCAGCGGAGGTGAAAATTCATCACTTCAGAGTGTTTTGTCCCCTACACGCCTAAACTGGGATCGCGGATTAAGTGGTTAGCGTTGACTCGGTGCAAGTCAGGAAGGCTATTACTAGTGCAGCCGCGGGGTCTGTTGATTTTTTTAAGTTATGATTTTGGCCGCCGAGCCAAGTACCTTAGACTTGCATTGACGTTTTGTTTTCATGCCGCGGAGCTATTTGTATGTATTTTAAATTTAAAGGACTTGCCTGTAGGTTTGTGTGTGTTGTTTTATGTTTGGCATCTTTCCGGTTGTAACGCATGTCTGTGAGAAAATTGGAGGGGAGGGTTAACAGGTGGGCACGGGTGTTGATAAAGCGCAACTGCCCTGGTAATATGTCACATGATTTTCCTGGACTAAAGCAACCTTCTGGGCCGTGGTTTTGTGGTTGGCACAGTTAATTGTTTGAAACACATTGTCAGACCGCCATCACTACTATACACTATATGAAAAATATTTGCCCCCTTGCGATTTCTAATTGCCCCCTTAGTAAACTGTTCCTGGTGCTGGGCCTGGTCTCATCCTCGCCGTCATCCGAGCTTTCTTCTCTTATTTCATCACCGGAGTCGAGAGTACCTCTCCTAGGTTCAAACTGGTACCCTTCTAAGCCATAGCCTGCTTGCAGTTTGTCTTGCGGGATCTCTTCATATGATTCGACAGAGCTGTCGCTTTCACTTGATGCGCCCGACGCCATGATTACATGCTTATCTCCTCTATTTCGGAGAGTTCCGCTAGTGCAGTGGGTAGCGCTGACGTCACGGTCTTTTAAAAATGGTGACTCTTGTGCGGTTTAGCGTATAAAGTATTATATTTACAATTACCAAGATATTTTGTTGTTTTCTAGTATATAAATTTGATAGAATATGTTACTTTGTCACATCAGCAACTGTATATATTTGGTACCCCTTTAACTACCCCTTGGCTAAGAGTCTTCACAATGACCTTACGGACTTTGCTGTCTGAACCAACAATGGCCTTAACTATTCATCCAAGAGGCCATATGCTTTGATAAAGGACAGTCAAGCAAAGCGTAACAATGTCACCTTCCTGGAGGTCAGGCTTCTCGGAGGTCCACTTCCTCTGTGGTTGAAGTGTTGCCAGGTACTCCGACCGCCACCTCTTCCAGAAGGAGTCCGCCAGGCTCTGGACCTGGCGCCACTGGACCTTGCTAAGATGATCCAGCTTGAAGTCTCCCAAGGGTGCAGGACTGACACTCACCTTCTGGGTGAACAGAGTGGCAGGTGAGAGGATTTCAGGTACCTCTGCATTGTTGGAGACTGGGACTAGCGGGCGTGCATTCATGATGGCCATAACCTCAGCCATGAAGGTTGACAGGACTTCATGAGACAGTCTGGTAGCACCATCCTTCGCAAGCAGTCCATCCAATATGCGTCTTGCCACTCCTATTAACCTCTCCCAAGCTCCACCCATGTGTGAGGAATGGGGAGCATTAAAGGTCCATGTACATCCCTACTCTTGCAAATAGTTCCTGATCTCAGGGTCGTCAGTGTTGATTTGAAGCTTGCAGCATGCACCAATGAAATTAGTGTCTCTATCCGACCTTAAGTGTTTGACGGGTCCACGTATGGATAGAAAGCGCCTCATGGCATTAATGAAGCTCGAGGTCGACATGGATTCAATAACCTCAAGATGCACAGCTCTTGTGCTTAAGCAAGCAAAAATGACTGCCCACCTCTTGCTTTCAGCAGCTCCACCTCGCGTCCACCGAGTGGTGACAGTCCATGGGCCAAAGACGTCGAGCCCTACATGAGTAAAGGGTGGATCCGATGCCAGCCTATCAGCTGGCAGGTCTGACATCTTCTGAACTTCTCTCTTTCCTCTCAACTTCTTACAGGTAATGCATTTGAATATGAGGCTGGAGATGAGTCTCTTACCTCCTACTATCCAAATGCCAGCAGTGCGCAATGCACCCTCCGTGAAGTGGCGACCTTGGTGGGCTACTTTGTCATGATAGTGTTGGACCAGGAGAGTGGTCACATGATGGCCGGCTGGTAGGATGAGTGGGTGTTTCTCTTGGTCTCCCAAGTCTACCCTGCGTATCCGACCTCCGACTCTGATCAATCCATTCTCGTCGATGAAGGGGTCGAGCTTTGCAAGGGAACTTCGACAGTGCACCGTGGTACCCTGAGTTAAGCATTTCAGGTCCTCTTTGTAAACATCCTCCTGCACAGCCTTGAAGATACTTGTCTTCACTTGGGAACGCTCTGTGGCGAGCAACTGGCTGCATTGGTGCCATCCCTTACAACCATCACTGTTCTCTCCTGAGAAAGACTTGACTACATGAATGAGAAGTGCCACACCTCGCACTAGACTCTTCCAGGAAGAGAAGCGTTCAAATCTTGCTGATCCAAGAGCCTGCTCTGTGACCTTAGTTAAAAGACAGGTGGCTTGTGGTCTAACTTCTTCGTCTGTGTCTGCGTCAACAAGCTCAAACATTTCTGCCTCATCATCTTGATCCGTGGCTGCCTGGCTGAGAAACGGAGGGCCAAGCAGCCAACTGGAAGATGAGAGTTGAGCTGCTGGAAATGACCTGGTTCCCTGGTCTGCAGGGTTCTGGTCTGTCAAGATGTTCTGCCACTATTCTGGTTCAGTAGATCCACGAATGCGAGCTACTCGGTTAGCTACGTAGGTGTAGAACCTTCGTGAACTGTTGTGAATGTAGCCCAGCACAATGTGGCTGTCGGTGAAGAACCTGACTGCCTGTAACTCTATGTCTATTTCAGACTGGATGACTTCTGCCAGCTCGACAGCCAAGACAGCTGCGCACAACTCCAGGCACGGTATGGTGTGCATAGGGTAAGGCGCAAGTTTTGATTTGCCCATAACGAATCCTACATGCCATCTTCCTTCAGAGTCCAAGGCACACAGGTAAGCTGCGGCAGCTATTGCCAGAGTTGAAACATCTGCGAAAACACAGAGTTCTATCCTGTTACAGCATGACATGGAGACTGGTAGGTAAGATCTGCGAATGCAAACCTGTTCCAGGTATGTTAAGGAGTTGATCCATGCTTTCCAGTGTGCCTCTTTCTCTGGTGGGAGAGGCGTGTCCCACTCGTACTGTTCTGAGGAAATGTCTCTCACCAATGCCTTGCCTTGGACCGTGATGGGAGAAACAAATCCCAGGGGATCGTAAAGACTATTTATGGTGGACAACATGCCTCTCCGAGTGAATGGCTTGATGTCTCTTGACACTCTGAAGGTGAAACTGTCAGTCTGAAGCTCCCAGTTCAAGCCTAAACTCCTCTAGAGGGGCAAGGGGTCTGCTCCCAGATCTAGATCTTTCAAGTCACTTGCTCATTCCTCCACAGGGAAAGCCTCCATAACCCTCGGGCTGTTTGAGGCTATCTTGTGAAGGTTCAAGTTGGAGTCAGCCAGCAAAGCCTTGGTTCACTGCAGGAGATCGATCACCTCCTCCTCCTTGGCCAATGACGCGAGTCCATCGTCAACGTAGAAGTTTCTGAAGATGAACTCCTTTGCATCACTGCCATACTCAGCTTCTCCTTGCTCTGCAGCTCTCCTCAGGCCATATGTCGCTACTGCTGGAGACGGGCTGTTGCCGAATACATGCACAGTCATCCAGTAGTCTATGATCTCCTTGTCCGGATCATTGTCTCTGTGCCACAGGAACCGGAGGAAGTGGCGGTGGTCCTCTCTGACCTTGAATCCATAGAACATTTGCTCTACATCGGCGGTGGCAGCAATCTGTTCTCTTCTGAACCTTAGTAGGACACCAAGTAGTGTGTTGTTAAGGTTGGGTCCACTGAGAAGCACATCATTCCATGACGTCCCCTTGTACTCCGCACTAGAGTCAAAAACAACTCTTATTTTCCCCGGCTTCTGGGGGTGGTATACACCAAAAGTCGGCAGATACCAACACTCCTGCCCTGGCTGTGGTGGAGGAGCTGGCTCAGCCTGGCGGTTGTCAATGACCTTTTGCATAAAATCAAAGAAGTGCTGCTTCATGTCAGGTTTCCTCCTGAATGAGCGCTGGAGAGATTGGAGTCTTTGAGAGGCTTGCTCTTTGTTGCTTGGAAGGCCCTTACAAGGAGAACGAAAGGGTAGTGGCACCACCCAGTGGTTTTCGCTGTCCATATACACTTCCTTTTCCACTATTCTCAGGAACTCGCTGTCATCCACTGACATGGCTGGTTTGTTGTCTGCTGGTGTTTTCTGAAACACACTTTCCCCGAGACCATCCCTACATGTCTCTGGAATAATCTCCTCACTTTGTGATGGTGAGCGAAGACTGCACTGAGTAATTTCACTGGGTCTCTCCTTGATGTGGATGTTGTTAGTGCAGGGCTTGAGGAAGAAAGAGCGTCCATTTTGAAGGACATGGGTCTTGTAAGCATTGACTTCCTCAGTCTTTTGAGTGCCACCCAGACATAACTCCCCCCACTATGACCCAGCCAAGATCAAGGCGCTGAGCATATGGCGAGTTGTGCGGCCCATTACACTGCTCCCGCACCTTGTGCAAACTCAAAATATCTCGGCCTAGTAGCAGAAGAATGGGTGCACTGTTGTCAAGTGGAGGGATCTTGTCAGCTACTGGTCTAAGGTGAGGGAAATATTGGATGCACTCAGGCGTCGGGATCTCTGACCGGTCACCAGGTAAATATTCACACTCCAGCAGGGTGGGCAGTGTGACCTTGGTCTTTCCATCAAGAGATTCCACGATGATGTTAGTTGCTTTCCTTCCTGCAGTCTCCACTCTGCCAGAGCATGTTTTCAGCGTGTAGGGAAATGTACTGCTGTTAATGCCCAACAGACTGAAGAACTCAGATTTCACTAAAGATCTATTGCTTTGGTCATCGAGTACTGCGTATACTCTGTGAGAATTGCTCAGATTATCAGCGTGGGAAACCTTGACCAAGCAGATTTTGGAACAGGATCTAGGCTGGGGTGCATCGCCACATATCTCGGTGCACTTGGAAGTGACAACAGGGGGTGCCGCAACTTCACTCTCCCCGCTTTGCTCCCCGCTCTGGTCATTCCCAGGTGAGTGTCCAGCCTGCCCACAAGGTGGCCATGGCGCTGGACCAGGATGCATTGCTGAGGTATGCTTGTCGCTCTCACACTCTTTACATTTTAGCGTTGTCTTGCAATCTTTAGCAATGTGCTTGGTGCTGGCACAACATCTAAAGCAGATTGAGTTCTCCTTTAGGTATGCTTTCCTCTCATCAAGGTGTCCCAGACCCGGTGAAATGTAACTGAATTGTCTTGGCCAGCCCTAAGGGTCCCATCTGCATCTCATCATTGCTGAGGAGTGTGCTCCCATCACCCAATCAAGCATCCAGCCAGAGCAGGTCATGATATATTTTTTACCATATTAACATGCCATTGTTGCGTGTTATGCCTGATGTAAAGACTCTCGTCTCTGCGAGCCTACCACACAGATTTAATACTTGTCATTTTTAGGGCATACCTAACAACCTGTGTTTTCTTTCTCTCTCTCTCCCCCCCCCCCCCCCAATCTGTCCCTCTGAGTTACATGTTGATCCTGGGATTGAGATGCTGGCCTCTTCTGCCCCTCGGACCTGCTTGATCCATCCTGGTGCCCTGTGTCTGGTCGGAGTTTTATCGCCCCACTCCTGTGAAGGACGGCCCCATGAGGACAGTTGAGGGTTATACCTGTTAAAACTGTTAATATTATAGTCAGGCTGTCTGTTGTTGCCCAAATGAGGATGGGTTCCCTTTTGAGTCTGGTTCCTCTCGAGGTTTCTTCCTCATGTCGTCTGAGGGAGTTTTTCCTTGCCACCGTCGCCACAGGCTTGCTCATTGGGGATAGATTAGGGATAAAATTAGCTAATGTTTTAAGTCGTTCAAATTCTGTAAAGCTGCTTTGCGACAATGTTTATTTTTAAAAGTGCTATACAAATAAACTTGATTTGATTTGATTTTCCTCGGAACCCACGGCATTTTGTGAGTGGGTGCGGTTTGTTATGTATAGGACATTCTTTGTCCGGTTCACTTTTCTTCACAGATGTGCTGTCCTGAGATGCACCACCTGCGGCTGTGACATCAGTCTTCTTAACTGTTACGGCAGATTTTTGGATGTGTTTTTGGTCTCTCACCCTTGGATTGACTGGGGGTAGAGGAAAGGTTGAATGCAAAACTGGGGTCGTTGCGGGTCTTTGCCTGGGAACATATAAATTCAACAAAGTAGCTGAATGGTGGGAAAGGCACATGATAATGCTCCTTGTACTTGGATCCCTGCGTCATCCAGCATTCCCGCAGTGAGAAGGGAACCTTTTCAACAATTGGATTCACCCCTCTAGCTGTATCGAGATACATAAGTCCAGGTAAGAATCCCTCTGACTTTGCAGCTTGTAGTTCTTTCAACAAGTCACCTAACTCTCTGAGCTTGTGTGTGTCTTTGTTAGCGATGGCTGGGAAGGTATCCAGTTTTTTCAGTAGGGCATTTTCAATCACCTCTGGGCTTCCGTAAGTTTCCTCCAAGTGCTCCCATACCGTCCAAACGCCTAGCCTAGGATTATTTACATGCACAGCTCTAATCCGCATGGCTTGAGCTGACGACTTCAGCCCCAACCATTTGACCAGTAGGTTGAGCTCTTCCTGCTCAGATAGGTTTAGCTCCCTTGTAGCTGCTAGGAAAGAGGCCTTCCATGCCCAGTAATTTTCTGGGCAGTCGTCAAAAGGCAAGGAGTCCTGAGCTCACCATCTCTTTTCTCATGAGGTACTGGGCCAAGACATGGGTTTGCGGTGTTGGAGGTGAGTATATGTCACCCAAGTTGGGGTGAGAAGCTGAAGGGTTAGCTGCTGTGTCTTTCTTTTTAATATCAGTAGTAACAGATAAATGTTCTTGCTTTGGCAAAAACGTAGTTGGGGCAGGGCGAGGAACATAGCATCCAGCAGTCATGGCTCTGTGTTCATTTTCGTCCACAAATGACTCATACAGTGAATCTTGTCCCTTATTCCTAGGGGGTCAGTCATTGACTGGTGCTTGATGAGCAATTAGTTGTTGTGGACTAGGGGCTACTTGCACCTGTGGTAAATGTGCATCAAACAGCTGTGTTTCCACATAGTCTTTGGTGCGCATCATTGAATCATCCAGAGCTAAATCCTGTAACTCACCAAGAGCATCGCTTTTCCTTTGTTCAAGCTCTGCTACTGCTGCTTCTTCATATACAGCTACCTCTGTTGATGCTGCAGTTGCTTCTTTCTCTTGTTTTAAAACATGAAGACTTGCCTCTATTGAAGCCTTTTCTTTCATCATTGCTGCCTCCTTTTCTGCAAAGGATACTTTAATTTTTGCTGCTTCAGCCTTAGCTCTGGCTCTTGTCGCAGCGGCGCTGACAGATGACCGGGTTGATGATCTGAAGGATTTGTGTGAAATTGAGGCTCGAGATCTTGTCTCCAACTGAGACTGATGCTCCTCTTGACCAACTTGGCTCATCTTGGATGCTTCTGTGTGCTGTTCACCGTGGTTCACTGCCTATCCCCGCTGAGTGGGCAACATTTTACTATTCTGTCCTGGATAATACTTCTGGGGTATTATAGACAGATAGTGAACAACAATAAAGACCAGTAAGCTTGATTCCAGATTGACTGATTGATTTACTGAAATCTTCTGGTGCTTTGATTATTTGTAAAACTGAAACACAAATGAAATATACAGGATACAAAATATTACAAAAGAAATAAATACATGCAACACACTGGATACAATCTACTTTTTCCTTCACAGGTGCTGAATCAGGTAAGTACAGTGGTGCTTGAAAGTTTGTGAACCCTTTAGAATTTTCTATATTTCTGCATAAATATGACCGAAAACAACATCAGGTTTTCACACAAGTCCTAAAAGTAGATAAAGGGAACCCAGTTTAACAAATGAGACTAAAATATTATACTTGGTCATTTATTTTTTTAGGAAAATGATCCAATATTACATATCTGTGAGTGGCAAAAGTATATGAACCTCTAGGATTAGCAGTTAATTTGAAGGTGAAATGAGAGTCAGGTGTTTTCAATCCATGGGATGACAATCAGGTGTGAGTGGGCACCCTGTTTTATTTAAAGAACAGGGATCTATCAAAGTCTGATCTTCACAACACATGTTTGTGGAAGTGTATCATGGCACGAACAATGGAGATTTCTGAGGATCTCAGAAAAAGTTTTGTTGATGCTCATGAGGCTGGAAAAAGTTACAAAACCATCTCTAAAGAGTTTGGACTCCACCAATCCACAGTCAGACAGATTGTGTACAAATGGAGGAAATTCAAGACCATTGTTACCCTCCCCAGGAGTGGTCAACCAACAAAGATCACTCCAAGAGCAAAGCGTGTAATAGTCGGTGAGATCACAAAGGACCCCAGGAGAACTTCTAAGCAACTGAAGGGCTCTCTCACATTGGCTAAAGTTAATGTTCATGAGTCCACCATCAGGAAAACACTGAACAACAGTGGTGTGCATGGCAGAGTTGCAAGGAGAAAGACACTGCTCTCCAAAAAGAATGTTGTTGCTCATCTGCAGTTTGCTAAAGATCACGTGGACAAGCCAGAAGGCTATTGGAAAAATGTTTTATGGACGGGTGAGACCAAAATAGAACTTTTGGTTTAAATGAGAAGTGTTATGTTTGGAGAAAGGAAAACACTGCATTCCAGCATAAGAACCTTATCCCATCTGTGAAACATGGTGGTGATAGTATCATGGTTTGGGCCCGTTTTGCTGCATCTGGGCCAGGACGGCTTGCCATCATTGATGGAACAATAAATTCTGAATTATACCAGCCAATTCTAAAGGAAAATGTCAGGACATCTGTCCATGAACTGAATTTCAAGAGAAGGTGGGTCATGCAGCAAGTCAACGACCCTAAGCACACAAGTCATTCTACCAAAGAATGGTTAAATAAGAACAAAGTTAATGTTTTGGAATGGCCAAGTCAAAGTCCTGACCTTAATCCAATCGAAATGTTGTGGAAGAACCTGAAGCGAGCAGTTCATGTGAGGAAACCCACCAACATCCCAGAGTTGAAGTTGTTCTGTACAGAGGAATGGGCTAAAATTCCTCCAAGCTGGTGTGCAGGACTGATCAACAGTTACCGGAAATGTTTAGCTGCAGTTATTGCTGCACAAGGGGGTCACACCAGATACTGAAAGCAAAGGTTCACATACTTTTGCCACTCACAAATGTGTAATATTGGATTATTTTCCTCAATAAATAAATTACCAAGTATAATATTTTTGTCTCATTTGTTTAACTGGGTTCTCTTTATCTACTTTTAGGACTTGTGTGAAAATATGATGATGTTTTAGGTCATATTTATGCAGAAACATAGAAAATTCTAAAGGGTTCACAAACTTTCAAGCACCACTGTATTGTCTAGGCAGATTGTAGATTGGGTAGGTAAATCAGGTAAGTATGACGAAATTTAACATCTAACATCTTTTTCTTACAGAAGACTATTTACACAGGTAAGTAATCAGGTAAAGTGAAAATATACTAACTAGCAACGTTTCACACAAAACACAATGTATAGCATGTTGTAAATGAGGCTTAACAATAAGCTAAATGACTCAGCAGTGTAGCTAACTAGCATTGCTAACAACAATTAGCGATTAGCATAATTAACAACGATCTCATTGTAACTTAAATTGAGCATTTTGATCATCACTTTCAACACCACAGTGATCTTAAATGACTACAACAACAATCTGCAGCAATAACTCACTGTTGGTTCCACTCCAAGGTTAATACAGCTGAATCTCTGGAGGAGCACATTTATATATGGCTTGTAACAGGCATGGTTGAAACAGGAAGTGCCTCATGCATGTAACAGGAAGTGACTACAAATTAAAGCTGCAGTACCTAAAACTACCACTGGGGGAAACCTAACCCCACCCAGTAACTGACAGAGTCAGCACACGGCCGCCTATCTAGATGACATAATAATCTACAGTCATGATTGGCCGCGGCACTTGGAACACCTGAGGGCTGTTCTAAAGTCGCTGAGGTGAGCGGGCCTCACAGCTAACCCAAAAAAGTGTATGATTGGGTGGGTGGAAGTATGGTATCTGGGGTCCCACTTGGGTCATGGGCAGGTGCGTCCCCAAATTAACAAGACTGCAGCGATTGCGGCCTGCCCAAGGCCCAAGACCAAAAAGGAGGTGAGGCGGTTCTTGGCTGGCTATTATCGTAGGTTTCTACCTAACTATTCGGATGTCACCAGCCCGCTAACCGAGCTCACTAAAAAGGGGGCTCCAGATCCGGTCCGGTGGATGGAGCAATGTCAACAGGCCTTCTCTGAGGTAAAAGCTGCACTGAGTGGGGGGCCACTTTTACACTCCCCTGACTTCTCTCTCCCCTTTATTTTGCAGACTGATGCATCGGACAGGGGGTTGGGGGCCGTTTTGTCCCAGGAGGTGGAGGGTGAGGAGCGCCTGGTGCTGTACATCAGCCGAAAGCTGTTGATGCGTGAAAGCAAGTACAGCACAATTGAAAAGGAGTGTCTCGCCATCAAGTGGGCGGTCCTCACCCTCTGATACTACCTGCTGGGGCGGCCTTTCACTCTCTGTTCGGACCACGCACCCCTCCAGTGGCTCCACCACATGAAGGATGCCAATGCGCGGCTTACCCGTTGGTATCTCGCTCTCCAGCCATTTAAGTTCGAGGTGCTCCACAGGCCGGGGGCACAGATGGTGGTGGCAGATTTCCTGTCTAGTCAGAGGGGGGAGTCAGCTTCAGGCTGGACGGCTCCCCGGCCTGAGTCGGGTGGTGGGGGTATGTGGCAGCGGGGGCGTGGCCAAGCAGCAGTCTGTGAATGGAGGGCGGGGTCAGGGAAGGTAAGTGGCTAAGTCATTATACCTGATGTCAATTAGTGTGTGTGTGTGTGTGTGTGTGTGTGTGTGTGCGTTTTTGTTTGTTTGTTGCAGGGAGGGGGAGAGCAGAGAAGAATCTCCCCCCTGACCAGAACATGTGTGTGTTGCATGTGTGACTGAGAAAAGCTGAAAAGCTAAGGAAAACAGCAAAATAAAGTGTCTGTGTGAACACTAACTCTCGCCTGCCGTGCTTCTGTGCTCCACCCACATCAGGGATTACTACACCAGGAAAATCAGAAATATGGGAAACAAGGCTTGGTAATGCGCACTGAACGTGGCATAATACTTTGTGTTGCATTACCTTCAGCACAGTCCTTAAATAGCCCAAAATTTAGTTCACTGAGGACACGTGCGCCTTGTTCATGGTGCGCATGCTGGAGCTCGTTTGGCGCATGTACAGCCTGAGGCGCGCCTTCAGGTGCACATGCCAAGGTGCGCAGGACTGACAGAACCCCCTCCCAAAGAGCTCCCTTCAGGAGCGAAAATCCATAATACTTGGCCCTGGTGGGGGTTCGGGCTCAGGCTCTGGACATGACTTGGGTTCTAGGCTAGGAGTATGCTTGACCTCAGGACTTGACGGAGACTCTGGACTGGACTCAGGCACTGAAGACGACATGGACTTGTGCTCGGGTTCTGTAGACGACTCGGTTTCAGGACTGGACTTGGGCTTGAGCTCTGAAGATGACGAGGACTCAGGCTCTGGTTCTGAAGACAATGAGGACTCGGGCTCTGGAGATGGCTTGGGATTTGTAGTGGGCTCTGGACTTGGCTCTGGAGCAGGAACTGGCTCCGTAGAGGGCTCTAGATCCGGAGCAGGCACTGACACAGGAGTGGGCTCCGGTGCTGACTGTGACGCAGCACTGTCTGACACTGGCTGAGGCACAGGCTCTGGAGCGGGCTCTGATGCTGGCTGTGGCACAGGCTCTGGAGTGGGCTCTGACGCTGGCTGTGACATGGGAGCGGACGCTGGCTCTGGCTCCGCCTCTGGCTTGGGAGCAGGCACTGGCTCTGCCTCTGGCTTGGGAGTAGGCACTGGCTCCAGTGCGGGAACAGAAACAGCTGCTGGCACAGGAACAGCTGCTGGCTCTGGCTGAGGAACCATCTCAAATGAGACAGCCTTCTCTGCTGTCTCTACCTCAGCCCCTGGGGGGAGCTCTGGAACGATGGTGTAGCCCTGGTCACAGCGTCGTAGTCATTAATTTAGTTGACCATAGATTATTTGCAAAATAAATAAATTCATACAGTTCATGACACATGGATAAATAGGATTTATGACAAAAATATATTAAATATAGCTATAAATCCAAAAAGAAATAAACCACACACCGGTTTATTCATATGCACTTTATTTTATCTCAAATGGGACAAATGTGCTCTTCTTTTAATGTGATAAAGACATGGGTGACATGTGGAGTTCACATGCGCAAGCTGAGCCAATCAGAAGCCGCCGGTGACTTTACGCTGTTAGTTTTCCTCCCTGGAGGCGGCTGCTTGCCAACATTTGCGGCAGATTCTGCTCACTGAGCACTTGAAACTTCGACATTTTACCTTCCTCTTGCTGTCATTGTAAGAGTCAACAGCATAAAAATTGTTTTGCCCGCTGGCTGAGCGAGGATTTTGTGTTTTTTTTGCCATGGATACTAGAAGAAATGTCAGTAAATTGCTGGCTATGCTGCTAGTTTAAACTGCTAGTATACGAACGATGGAAAGTTCCATTTACGAAATTGCACGTTGCTGAACTCCCATGTCCCCTGTGTTTTTGAAAGCGGTTAGAAGCTGGATTGGTGTGAGCTGTGATCGTAGTGCCACTGTATGTGTGTACAGGATTTTGATCTCTGGTGAGTGACCATTGATATTAACTCATAAATGATGTTTTGAATGTATATATGCCAGTTAAGTTAGTACGGATGAACAAGTTGTTAATTTCATATGTTGTATTAAAGGAGAAATGTTCATGCTAAGAAAATATATAGCTCGTTTATTGTTACATGGCTCTCACCTCATATGGTTCTGAGTGACTGGAGATAGACATAAGACAAAGTTGAAGTTTAGCCATATTGTAATTAGTGAAGTGATTGTAATTCATATGGTTATGCATGTATATGTAGTTGTTATCAAGAACATTATTGTAACCTTGGTTTGGCCTACACAGGCTGGGTTTTTTTGTGCGTCTCTTCTTTTTTATGGTTTTCCTTCTTCTGTGAACCCCGGGAGCGGCGCATGGGCTCTTCTGCTGTGACCACTTCCGTACTGTAGAGGTGGAGGTAGCTTCCAGCAGTTGTGGTGAGCCAACCAAACTGGAGATAAGAACTGTGATTTTGTTGTCCACCCGGTTGATCTATATATTTCATTTCTGGAGTGACATTGTGACCTTTCATGCACTGAAGGACATTCTAATTTTATTATTATTTTTTTGTTGTTGTTTGTTTATGCATTAATACAATACCCATAAAACTTACCTATGAGTTGTGTGCGTTTTTGCTCTTCTACTCAATGCAATTTCTGATACCCCTTTCTCCAGTAGCGAGCCTAATCTTTTGATGTGCTGGTCCAAAAGGTAAACATATAGTGGTACAGGCATCTGTAACCTCCAGTGGTTACTCTTAATAGTGTGAGCTGAAGTAGGTTACAGAACTTGCCAAGCCAGCCAGGAGAAAGTAGAGTATCATTGAGTAGCAGGAGTAAAACGGGGGAAAAAAGGAAACAACAATATAGAACAATGGATATAGTGAAAAATGAAGAGGTAAATGTTCGTAATTCAGTTCTTGTCACTGGGTTAACTCAAACTGAAATAGATGAAGAGCTTGAGGAGCACCTAAAAAGCTATGGCTCCATTAATAGAGTACTAGTTATTGATGATTCAAGATCAGATTTTCATCTCTGCTCCATTGTGGAATTTGCCAATAGCTCTGCAATGCACACATTAGGACCCACATTGCCAATAGAGTTACAGAGTTCAGCTGATGCAGATGCCACCTTCTATGTGCACTCCTTGAATAGCGTTTACACTAGCACTGCCAGTAGTAGCACCACCAAGGGGTGTCTTGAGGAACTGCAAGCCATTGCTAATAAAAGTGGGAAGTCATTTCAAAAGGTGCTTCAGGAGGAACTAATGAAAATAAGCACAGGGGAAGGTGTGAACCTCCCTGCTGACACTACCACACCAGTTGAGGTCTCTGAATCAAAGTTATCAAGTCATGACCCACCAGAGCATCCTGATGCATCAGCTTCTGATGGGAAGGCCGAGAATGTTGAAGTGCCATTATCAGTAAAGCCACAACCCTCTCTTCTGCTTGGCTTAGTTTCATCTGAGATAGTCAAGACCATCTGTATTTCCATCATCTCCTTTACTCCAACATGGTCAGCTTGGATTAAGGGGGGACACCCAAGCAGCATCAAAATCTACCTTGCTAAGGAAACAGGCCACTACTAGGAATCCACAGGTAATGTCCTCCCTTACCAGAATGAAGGGTCAATCGCAGCCACACCAGCAAGTAGCATATCTGCTAACTTGAACACTCATAACCAAGGCTTCCTGTCAAACAGAGTCAGTAGTGATGATGGTGCAGCTGCAGTGACACTCTCAGTCCTTACTGTGAACGATGCTGCTGTGCAGCGTGTGGTTGTTGAGCATGTCATGCGAGCCAATGAATATCTGTCCCCGATGCACTCTTCCTTTCACCTCAGACCTTTCTCTGGAAAGATTCCCCGTCCTAACAGTGAACTTGACTATGACACCTGGAGGGCAAATGTTGACTTGATCTTAACTGATCCATCCATGTCTGATTTGCACAGAACGTGCAAGATCCTCGACAGCCTGTTGCCTCCAGCTACTGATGTCATCAAGCATGTTAGCCATCAAGCTCTGCCATCAGTGTATCTTCAGCTGCTAGATTCAGTCTATGGCTCAGTAGAGGATGGAGATGAGTTTTTGGCCAAGTTCATGGTAACACTTCAGAACCATGATGAAAACCCGTCTAAGTACTTGAACCGCTTGCAGGTTGCCCTAAGTGCTGTGGTCAGGCGAGGTGGTGTCACAGAGACTGAACGAGATTGCTACCTCTTAAAGCAGTTATGTCGAGGCTGCTGGAATGATGGACTGATCTCTGATCTCCAATTAGAGCAAAAAGCAAAAGCACCACCCTCTTTTACTGAACTGGTCCTACTCGTCAGAACAGAGGAAGACAAACAGGCCAGTAAACAGAGTTGTATGAAACATCACCTTGGACTAAATAAGCAAAGTCCTGCTGCCCCGAAACTGAGAGCTGCAGCACAACAGCTAACTGCATGCAGCTGTACTACATTTGAGAAAGAGGCAACTGAGACTGAATCCTTGAAGAGACAGCTCGATGAGATACAAGCTCAGGTTGATGTTATGCAGACTACCACCCCATGTAAAGCTACCATAAAGGCAAGCGTCCTGATACAACTGAAATCCACACCTTGAAAAGACAGATTGCTGGTGTTCAAGTACAGATTGCTGACATGAGAACAGCAACCCATGAAACTAATAGTGACCACCTCGAATCAGCAGAGGTAAAGACACTGAAGCATCAGCTTGCCATTCTTCAAGCACAGGTGAACCCAGCACAGGCTCAGACTCAACAGATACCATTGTCTGCATGCTCAAAAGGTTTCTCCAGGGCAGTGCAACACCAGTCTTCAAATAAGAAGGCAAGCAGACAGTCCAGTTCAGGGCAAGCAGCAAAAAGTAGGCCCCAACCATGGTACTGTTTCCGCTGTGGGGAAGATGCTCACCTTGCAGTTAACTGTGTGAATGAACCAAATCCTCCTTTGGTTGAAGAGAAGAGACGACTGCTTAAAGAGAAACAAGAGAAATGGGACCAGCAAAGTGGCGCCACGGGAAACCAGCAGTTAAACTGCTAGAAGCCCCCGTCGCAGGGCAGACAGGGACTGAAAACCAAACTAAGTGCCCTAGGAAAATTAAAAGAGTGGCTAGCAAGTGTGCAGTGTTGTTTTCGTTAATGATGACGATGATGAAATTATTTCATTAACGCATCTTTTTTCATGACTAAAACGAGACAGTGACAAGCTAAACATAACTCTTTGATCACAAAAATATGATGAGACGTATCTGTTGTTTTCGTTGACGAGACGAAAATGTTAGTGGGTTGGCTATAGGACTATCAAAATGCATGGTGTTTCCTCCAACGGTGCATGCAATCTGTCTGCCAAATGCTGAAAATATCAGCAATGTACTTGCATCCTGTCCTTGTTTGGTCACACCCACCACCAGGCATGTCCAGGCACAGTGCACACCAGGGCAGCCAGACACAGTTCATGGACCATGGCGGCGGCAACGCCAGCACAAGGGCTTGGTGGGTGGAAAAGATGTGGTGATTTATGGACATACTTTACACATAATTCAGCAGAAAATAAAATGGAATGCCTTGTAGTGGGAGACAGAGGTACACGCTGTGGCTATAAACTACGTGGCAAGAATACAACCAACCTCAAGAGGCATCTAAAGGCTCACCATGCTGCTATTTCTGCGACGGTAAGTTAACGTTACAAGAAGTCCTTAACAGATCATGTATACGTTTGCTAGCTTTGGTTAATGTCACTCAACAATCGGGCTGTGATGAATTTCCTATGAAGTTTTCCAAAACACCATGACCTGGCAAAAATGAATGGGACTGCTAGCTTCATGCTAAAGTTGGCTTGGTTAAGCTAACTTAAATTCAATTAACATGTCATGAGTAAAACTTGTCCTGCAGGGATTATTGGTGGGACAGCAACTGAATGCTTTGTCATATATTGACCCATATTTGAGATACTGTGAAACATATGGGGGGAAATGTAGCTTTTCAGACCTGTTGCTGTGCCTTAATATGTCTAAATGAGCAGCAGCACACCTGCCTACTCTAACGTTAGCAGCATGTTTAGCCATCATATTTACATTAACGGACAGCGTGATCATCTTCTAGTTGTGTGTTCATCATGACATGTTTGTGCTCTATCAGCGCATTGTGACATGTTAAACGGAGGCAGAAACACAAGTCTGTGAACAATGGAGTATACACACTAGGCAGCGTTTATGTAGAGAGCAATGCACACTAGACAGCGTTTATGTAGAGAGCATACACACTAGACAGCATTTATGTAGAGTATGCACACTAGACAGCGTTTATGTAGAGAGTATGCACACTAGACAGTGTTTACGTATGTAGAGAGCATGCACACTAGACAGCATTTATGTAGAGAGTATGCACACTAGACAGCGTTTATGTAGAGAGCATGCACACTAGACAGCGTTTATGTAGAAAGTATGCACACTAGACAGTGTTTATGTAGAGAGTATGCACACTAGATAGCGTTTATGTAGAGAGTATGGACACGACAGTGTTTATGTAGAGAGTATACACACTAGACAGCATTTATGTAGAGAGCATGCACACTAGACAGCGTTTATGTAGAAAGTATACACACTAGACAGCGTTTATGTAGAGAGTATGTTATGTACAACCTGTCAACCTCGATTACAATTTCCTATCTCTGTATTGGCCTAATTTAATGTTTTAAAGTAATTATTTTTTCGACTAAAACGAATGACTAAAACTGGACTAAAAGCCTTTTAGTTTTCGTCGACTAAAACTAGACCAAAACTATCAAGGATAGAATTGACTAAAGTGTGACTAAAACTAATAGGCATTTCGTCCAAAAGACTAAGACTAAAACTAAATAAAAAATGGCTGCCAAAAACAACACTGCAAGTGTGGTAGAGTTAACACCACTTACACCATTCCGTCACCAAAGCTAGTCGGAACCAAATGCACTGCTGAAGTGACTATTGAGGGCAACAAAGTTAATTGCCTATTAGACACTGGGTCTCAGGTGACCACTATCCCACTTGCGTTTTTCAAGAGTCACCTGTCTCATCATTGTTTGAAATCCTTGGACGATCTTTTAGATGTAGAGCTGCAGATAGAAGGAGCCAATGGAGAAGCTGTTCCTTACCTTGGATACATGGAACTGAACCTCCTGTTTCCAGAAGAGTTCTTGGGAAAAGAGATTGAGGTTCCTACCTTGGTGTTGGTCATTCCTGATGTGGGTAGTATGCCTCAGATCCTCATTGGCACCAACTCACTAGATGTCCTCTATTCCCACTATGTTGAGAAGCATGATTGTCATCCTAGGTCATTTCTTCCTGGTTATAAAGTAATTTTGAAAATCCTTGAAGCACGGCAATGGCAGATAAGTGCTGGAGCCCTTGGATGGGTGAGGATGCATAACAATGCTCCTGAAGTAGTGCCAGCCAGCAGCACAGTTCTTTTGGAGGGGCAAGCCCACAAGAGTGGTGCTCACAGAGAGAGATTGCTCATTGTGGAGGCAGCATCTGGGTCGTCCCTTCCTGGCGGATTGTTAGTTGTTAGCTCATTGAGCACCCTACCTGCCAAACATTCCTGCTCCATGGCAATCCTGCTGAAGAATGAAATGCAACATGACATTACTATTCCTTCAAGGAGAGTGTTGGCCAAGATCCACACTGTTCAACAGGTGATGGGGAAAGAACTTTCTAACAACTTGACCTCTCCTGAAACGAAAATTATGGAGTTTGACTTTGACGATTCCCCTCTACCACCAGAGTGGAAAGAGTGGATCACAAGACTGCTCAATAGCATGCCTGAGGCCTTTTCTCAGCATGACATGGACTTTGGTCATACTGACAAAGTGAAGCACCATATTAAGCTAAGTGACAACACCCCAATCAAGCAGTGAGCTAGGCCCATCCATCCACAAGATGTAGACGCTGTTAAAAAACATCTTCAAGAGCTGCTGGAATTTGGCATCATATGTTGTTTCTTCTGAACAATGACTATGGGGGATTCCATAGTCGCTGTTCAGAAGAAAAATGGCTCTGTGCGGCTGTGTATCGACTTCAGGAAACTCAACTCACAGACCATTAGAGATGCCTACACTCTGCCGAACTTAGAGGAGGTATTTTCCCTACTGACAGGTTCAAAATGGTTCTCAGTTCTTTATTTAAAATCAGGCTATTACCAAGTGGAGATGGAAGAAACTGATAAGCAGAAGACTGCGTTTGTCTGCCCCCTTGGCTTCTGGGAATTTAACAGGATGCCACAGGGAGTTACCAATGCACCAGGTATGTTCCAGCAGCTAATGGAGCAATGCATTGGTGATCTCAACCACAAAGAAGCATTGGTCTTCATTGATGATCTCATAATCTTCTTGGATACCTTGGAGCAACATGAGTCAAGATTACTGCAGGTCCTCAACCGACTGAAAGAGTATGGGTTGAAATTGTCATCAGAAAAATGTAAGTTTTTCCAGACCTCAGTCAGATATCTCAGTCATGTTGTTTCCCAGTATGGAGTGGAGACAGATCCACAGAAGACTGAGGCCTTAAAAACCTGGCCAGTACCTAGGAACCTTAAAGAACTGCGCTCTTTCCTTGGCTTTTCTGGGTTTTATAGATGGTTTGTGAAGGACTATTCGAGGATCACCAAACCTCTCAATGACCTCACGGCAGGATACCCACCTCTCAGGAAGTGCAGCAAAGGGAAAGGAAAGCCTAACCAGTATTTCCATCCAAAGGAGTCTTTTGGACAAAGGTGGACTCCAGAATGTCAACAAGCATTTGAAGAAATCATAAACAAGCCCACCACAGCACCTGTCTTGGGATTTGCTGACCCCAAACTCCCCTACATCCTTCACACCAATGCTAGCACGACAGGGCTTGGTGCGGCATTGTATCAAGAACAAGATGGGCAGATGAGGGCTATTGCTTTTGCAAGCAGAGGACTGACCAAGAGTGAGGCTAAATACCCCGCTCATAAGTTGGAGTTTCTTGCTCTGAAGTGGGCCGTCACTGCTAAGTTTAGTGATTATTTGTATGGCAATGACTTCACAGT
Source organism: Neoarius graeffei (assembly GCF_027579695.1). Lineage (NCBI taxonomy): Eukaryota > Metazoa > Chordata > Actinopteri > Siluriformes > Ariidae > Neoarius > Neoarius graeffei. The sequence continues at coordinate 33,407,586 of NC_083576.1, read as the reverse complement.
CATCACGCTTAACTTATATCTTGACGTCTGCTAAGTTGGATGCCACAAGTTATAGGTGGTTGTCAGCTCTATCGACATACCACTTTAAGCTCCAGTATAGAGCAGGAACTCAGAACCAAGACGCAGATGGACTTTCCCATCGACCCCATGGGGAGCTCCGGGATGATGCTGTATCGAGAAAAGAGCATGAAAGAATTGAACAGTTCACTCTACATTACCTCAAGGATCAGGAGACCCAAGATGTTGTTTTCCCTGACGCCGTGAAGGCCATCTGTGAGAGGCATGATGTTGATTGATCACTTGAAGGTTCCACGTGCCGTATTCCATCTGTCACACTTGTGGACAGAGGTGGAAAAACTGGATTGACAAAGTAAAAGTCCTGCTTAGGTTTTCCTTCTGCCTGTGCTCTCAACACAGGTGATTTCACCAATTAGCTCATCAACCTGGCTTAGGGGATGTGGTAATTAGGATCAGCTGGTTCATTGAATTGGCTGGAGCAAAAATGTGGCAGGGTTTTTACTTTCTGCACCCGGGTTTTTCCACCTCTGCTTGTGGAGTCTCTTGCTATTCATTCTAATGCTCTGCCCAGTGGCTTCCAGCAGGAAGATGACCATGGATTCCCTGTAATCAGTTAATAGACTGAAGAGGAGATGAAAGAAAAGCAAAGGGCTGACCCAGATCTCAGGGTGGTCATTGAGCACAAGGAGTCTGGCGACATGCCTTCTTCCTCCTTGAGACAAGAGCTCCCAGATCTTGCTTTATGGCTCTGAGAATGGAAGCAGTTAGAGATGAGGAATGGTGTGTTATACATGACAAGAACGTGGGCAAGTCACACATCAGCTAGTGCTACCAAGTGAACTGAGAGCCACAGCATTGAGAAGCCTACATGATGATTTGGGTCACCTGGGCACAGAGCAGACTCTCAACCTAGTGAGAGCAAGGTTTTATTGGCCTAGAATGTCCACATGTGTAGAGCAGAAGATCAAATCGTGTGAACGTTGTGTGCGACGGAAGGCCCCAACTGAGAGAGCAGCTCCCTTGTTAAATATCAAAACCAGCAGAACATTGGAGTTGGTCTGCATGGACTTTCTATCATTGTAGCCTGACCGGAGCAACACAAAAGATATAATAGTCCTGACAGACCATTTCACGAAGTATGCAGTTGCTGTGCCCACTCGAAACCAGAAGGCACAGACTGTGGCCAAGTGTTTATGGGAGAACTTTCTGGTGCACTATGGCTTTCCAGAAAAACTCCTGAGTGACCAGGGCCCTGATTTTGAATCTCGCACAATAAAAGAGCTATGTTCCTTCGCTGGTATTCAAAAGGTCAGGACCACCCCATATCATCCCAGGGGGAATCCAGTGGAATGATTCAATCGGACCCTCCTCCAGATGTTGGGCACCTTGGAAAATAAGGACAAGTGTCATTGGAAAGAGTTTGTTAAGCCTTTTGTGCATGCCTATAATTGCACACGGAGTGATGTGATGGGGTTCAGTCCCTACAAACTGATGTTCGGTAGACAACCTCGTTTACCAGTTGATTTGGCATTTGGTCTACCTGCAAGCAGACAACCTAAGGCACATTCCCAGTATGTGCATGACTTGAAAGGCCGCCTAGAGGAGAGCTACCGGATGGCCACTGAGAACACTATGAAGATAGCTGAGCGCAATAAACTCCGCTTTGACAGAAGAGTTGTTGAATCCACTCTTGAGGCAGGTGACCGCGTTCTTGTAAGGAATGTTTGGCTGCAAGGAAAGCATAAGCTGGCTGACAAATGGGAATCAGATGTTCACATAGTGGTCAAACGTGCTGGCAACTTACCCGTGTATACTGTCAAACCAGAGGGTAAAGATGGTTCACTGCGCACCCTACATCGTGACCTTTTGCTGCCATGCAGGTTCCTACCTGTGGCTGAATCAGAAGAAGTTCCAAGACAAACTATCAATAGACCTAGGACAAGGAGGCAGTCCAGAATGAATGTTACAGATGAGTCTCAGGTAGCAGATAATAACTCAGATTCAGAGGATGATGACTATTATTACTACCCAGGTAGGGAGACGTTGAACACTGACCTGATTGAAACAAGAGTCTTGACCTGACCAGAGACAGTACCTCCCAGGGAGGAACAGGCCAGAGAAACAAATCAACCAACCCAGACTCCAGTGGGTATAGTCTCTGCTCCTGCCGGTCTGGATGATAAGATGGAAACCTCTGTAATTGGCAATCAAGATAAGGAAGAGAGATACGCATCTGAAAGAGAGGCAGCGGAGCTTTTGGTGGAGCTTATTCCATCAAAACCAGAGGAACTGATAACCCTCCGCGATAGCACCTCAAATGAGCTACATTCTAAGGGATCAGCCAGTTCTCCTCAGTGGACAGAATGCTCAGCTGTTGTTGAGTCAGAGGCTGAGCACATCTCGGAGCACAGAGAAACAGGTTCCCCAAAGAGTATGATGGAGTCTCCCTCTGAACCTGACGTGATGAATGAGAGCCTTCCTGTTTTGTCTGACCTGTCATTCGATGACAGCAGCGGAGATGCGGAATGCCTTGTCAATGAACCTCCTAAGGAACCATCAGTACACAGGGTCTATGAAGGGACAGCACCTGGTATGTCTGAAGGAAGACAGTCTCTAGTCATCATGGATAAGAGAGATACTATCCCCAGACATTCCCAGAGGAATAGAGAGCAACCTGAAAGACTACAGTACAGTCAGCTGGGAAATCCCTTACTGTCTATAGTCCAGTCACTTTTTCAGGGCCTCAACCTTGCCTCTACAGATGCGCTCCAGAATCATGGCTATGCAGATGTTCCTCAAGCAGCACCTAGGACAGTCCATAGTCATGTGGGTGTAACGGGACGTACACACCTTTAGGATGGAAGGGTGTAGCCCTGGTCACTGCATCCTAGTCATTAATTTAGTTGACCATAGATTATTTACAAAATAATAAATAAATTCATACAGTTCATGACACATGGATAAATAGGATTTATGACAAAAATATATTAAATATAGCTATAAATCCAAAAAGAAATAAACCACACACCAGTTTATTCATATGCACTTCATTTTATCTCAAAAGGGATGAATGTGCTCTTCTTTCTGATAAAGACATGGGTGACATGTGGAGTTCACATGCGCAAGCTGAGCCAATCAGAAGCCGCCGGTGACTTTATGCTGTTGGTTTTCCTCTCTGGAGGCGGCTGCTTGCCGACATTCGCGGCAGATTCTGCTCACTGAGCACTTGAAACTTCGACATTTTACCTTCCTCTTGCTGTCATTGTAAGAGTCAACAGCATAAAAATTGTTTTGCCCGCTGGCTGAGTGAGGATTTTGTGTTTTTATTGCGACAGATACTAGAAGAAATGTAAGTAAATTGCTGGCTATGCTGCTAGTTTAAACTATTAGCATATGAATGATGGAAAGTTCCATTTACAAAATTGCACGTCCCCTGTGTTTTGAAAGTGGTTGGAAGCTGGATTGGCGTGAGCTGTGATCGTAGTGCCACTGTATGTGTGTACAGGATTTTGATCTCTGGTGAGTGACCACTGATATTAACTCGTAAATGATATTTTGAATGTGTATATGCCAGTTAAGTTAGTACGGATGAACAAGTTGTTAATTTCATATGTTGTATTAAAGGAGAAATGTTCATGCTAAGAAAATATATAGTTCGTTTATATTGTTACATGGTGCTCACCTCATATGGTTCTGAGTGAGTGGAGATTAAGAAAAACATGAGACAAATTTGATGTTTAGCCATATTGTAATTAGTGGAGTGATTGTAATTCATATGGTTATGCATGTATGTGTAGTTGTTATCAAGAACATTACTGTAACCTTGGTTTGGCCTACACAGGCCGGGTTTTTTGTGCGTCTCTACTTTTTTATGGTTTTCCTTCTTCTGTGAACCCAGGGAGCAGCGCATAGACTCTTCTGCTGTGACCACTTCCATACTGTAGAGGTGGAGGTAGCTTCCAGCAGTTGTGGCGAGCCAACCAAATTGGAGATAAGAACTGTGATTTTGTTATCCACCCAGTTGATCGATATATTTCATTTCTGGAGTGATATTGTGACCTTTCATGCACTGAAGGACATTCTAATTTTATTATTATTATTTTTGTTGTTGTTGTTGTTTGTTTATGCGTTAATACAGTACCCATAAAACTTACCTGTGAGTTGTGTGCGTTTTTGCTCTTCTACTCAATGCAACTTCTGATACCCCTTTCTCCAGTAGCGAGCCTAATCTTTTGATGTGCTGGTCCAAAAGGTAAACATATAGTGGTACAGGCATCTGTAACCTCCAGCGGTTACTCTTAATAGTGTGAGCTGAAGTAGGTTACAATGGCCTCCTCATCTGAGTCAGCCATTGGAGTGGTTGCCTTGAGGAGGCACTCTAGAGCATCAGCCTCCTCGACTGCGTCGACTATAGGAGGGAGCTCTGGAGCACCAGCCTCCTCAGCTGGGTCGGCCGCAGGCATGATTGTCCCTCCCCAAATATTTTCAAAGGATTCCTCCTTTACTAATGATACAAAAATAAACTCAAGCATGGCAAAGAAAGTCTGAGAGTTACAAAGGGATGGGTGTTCCACCCAAATTAGATAGTCAACCCATCTGCATGCTCATCCAGAAATGAATGTCAATACAAAGCTTACCCAGATGGGTGCAAGGTCCTGCTGCAAGACTCTGCAGCACATCGTGAGAGCAGCTGAGAAGATCATTGGTGTCTCTCTCCCTTCTCTTATGGATATCTATAACTCCCGCCTCACCTGCAAAGCCATCGGGATTGCAGGTGACCCCACCCACCCACCCACCCATCTCACAGCCTCTTCAGCCTGCTGCCGTCGGGGAGGAGACTGCGGAGTCTCCGGGCCAAAACCAGCAGGCTCAAGAACAGTTTCTTTCACCAGGTGGTCAGGAGGCTCAACTCCCTCCCTGTTCTGCCCCTCCTCCTCCCTCTGCCCCCTGCCACAGATTCTGCTCGCACACACCCCTTCAGCATCTGACATGTCATCCTCACAGTTTCCCCCCCGCCAACACACACACACACACACATATACATACATCTCATCGTTCATTAACACACTGAACTCAGGGACCGCACATCTCACTTTACCTCGCCCATTTGCACTATTCCGCACTACCTCACCTTAACAGCTGCTAGTTTGTTTATTCTGCTTATTTCATGTTTCATGTTTACCTGCTATACCTCAAGTGCCCTTGACTGTTTGGTTATTTGTACCAATTTGTGTGTGTGTGTGTGTGTGTGTGTGTGTGTGTGTGTGTGTGTGTGTTTAGTCTAGTTAATATCTAGAGTGTTTTATACTGTTTATATTGTCTGAGTGTTTAGTCTGTCTTGTTCTTATCTAGTGTTTATACTGTTTATTTATTCTGTTTATATTGTTTGAGTGTTTAGTCTGTCTAATTCCTATCTAGAGTGTTTATACTGTTTATATTGTTTGTTTTTTTCAATTATTCTATTTTTATTTATTGCATTGCCAGTTTGCACCGTGGGTCAGAGAGGACTGATATTTCATCTGTGCTGTATGTCGAGCATGTACCGGTATAGCATATTTGACAATAAAGTTGACTTGACTTGACTTCAGGTGGCTTGGGCTCTTGGAGGTTCTCGTAGAAGAGATCACACTGTTACTGGAATCCCATTGGATGATATATCCCATAGTAGACTGCCAGGGTACTCCAATTAGTCTTCAAACAAAAATACACGGCGAGTGGCTGGGACAGGGAAACCCAGAAGTGGCGTGGGATCACGTATTGGAAAACTTCCGCTACATCCATTTTGAGTGAAGTATTCTGTCAGATGCGCGAGAGAGGCAGATGTAAACGCAGAAGTGTTTATTATAATACAGTGCGATCTGTACAAAAAGTGCATGAAATACACACAACAACAAACAGTCCAAATCGACAGGCAAGGTCATAAACAGGAAAACAGGCAAATGGTCGGGCGAGGCGCAAACAGGATATCGGAGGCAAAATGAGGACAAGAACTAGGAACAGGAGTCGAAAAACCAGGAAAATCAGAAATACGGGAAACAAGGCTCGGTAATGCGCAATGAATGTGGTATAATACTTCGCGTTGCATTACCTTCAGCATAGTCCTTAAATAGCCCAACATTTTGTTCACAGTGCACGTGCTGGAGCTCATTTGGCATGCGCGCAGCCCGAGGCACGCCTTCAGGTGCATGCGCCAAGGTGCGCAGGACTGACAGTATTTCCTTTAACTCCAACTTCAATTTCTCAGTGTCTTGCCGAATTTTCTCTAATTCCAGTCTCTTTGCTCTGTCATTTTCCCTACTCTCCAACTCCAGTTTAAGCCACACTCCCTCCTGCTCATATTGCATACACTGAAAAAAAGGAGACTGGCCATCTGTTGGATGTATCTAATCATCTTTTGTGCATTTAACACTATAGTTTCATGTTAAGTAGCAAAACATAACAGTATTGTGTAGAAACTACATTATATGCAGAGTTAGTACATGAACACGTTTAGCTCATATTGGGGTAAAGTGATGCGATCATGCATCAGTATTCATTTTCTCGCGATATCCTGTGCAATGCTGCATTGCGCTCATTGTCAGACTTCACATCCATTTTGATCACCATCAGGACAGCTCAACTCAGTAAGTATGGATGTCTGGATTAAATTTGAATATTGGCTAATCCATAACAATGTGTCTTGTTAGTCGCAGGCCCGTTTCAAGCTATTTGGGGGCCCTAGGCAAAGGGGGATCTGGGGCCCATAATTATCCCCCCCCTCAACGAAAGGCCTTATGGCCGCCTACCCACTGAAGACTTAATAAATAAACATCACACATATTGTAATCATTCTTACGATTTTTACTTAATAAATGAACTCTTTACATTATTATAAATATTTATCAAACCCAATTAAACACAAGAATAGACAAAATACACACACACACACACACACACATACATATATATATATATATATATATATATATATATATATATATATATATATAATATGAAATAAGACAAAGTAATATAAAATGTGCAAATAACAACACTAAATATTTACAGTATATACACAATTCAAATGGTGATTAAATGATTACAAACATGAATAAGAATCGTAATAAGAACCAGCACACACAGAAAAGTGCAAAAGGTATAGAAAAACACATAAAAATTTAAGAATACACAACTAGAATCATGGGCAAAATGTCTAAAACTGCTGCTTGCGGGCTTTGGCTTCAGCAAAGGCAGCCACAATACCCTCCATGTCCAAAGACCTGCGGATATCACATTCAATTGACATCAGTGCCAGTCCGGAGAGCCTCTCTTAGCCCATTATGTAAAAAAGAGCTTTCTTGTGAGCCATCCCCTGTCCTACTCCATTCATGCTCACGACACACTAGCTACTTCTGATGAAAGCCATGCAGCTCGCCGAAACTAACTCTGACTTTGACATTTTGATAAACACAATAAGTTAATCTGGGAGAAGTTGACAGTCTTTCACCTATTTGCAGAGGTGGAAAAACTGGATTGACAAAGTAAAAGTCCTGCTTAGGTTTTCCTTCTGCCTGTGCTCTCAACACAGGTGATTTCACCAATTAGCTCATCAACCTGGCTTAGGGGATGTGGTAATTAGGATCAGCTGGTTCTTTGAATTGGCTGGAGCAAAAATGTGGCAGGGTTTTTACTTTCTGCACCCAGGTTTTTCCACCTCTGCCTATTTGTGTGGCACATATTAGAATTTTTAGCCAGTCCTTGCAAGTTTGTAAGCCTGTTGTGCATGACAACATTTACATCACTGTTATAAACACTGTCTACAAGATAACTACTATTAACGTAAGCTAGCTACCAATTTGCTTGTCGACCCGTTTGGTATTAATGAGTGTGTACATTCTCACTTACCAGTGTCTTGTTTTTTTCTGTCTTCCTCTTCCCTTTTCTTCTTTCTCTTCTGGCTCCCTGAGGGGTAATTTCGCTTCATATTTGATTTTGGGGTTTTTTTGCCGCAGAGCTCTGCAACCACTTGACTGGACGGAGATGGGCATTGAGGGGTTGACAACAGACTGTCATTGCACTTTTCATCCAAAGCATGTAGGGAGGCGCTGTTGTGCATTAGGGGGCCCCCCTTGGAACTAGGGTATTTCAATAAGTGTCATTAGGCGCTGCCGCGCTCAAAAACTTGTCATTGCTATTGAATACATAACCAGTCGTTCAGCAGCGGGGGCCCTTCGAGGGCTGGGGCCCTAGGCAATTGCCAAGTCTGCCTACCTTGTTGCAACGGGTCTGGTTAGTCGCCAACATAAATTAATGAACTGTCATGAGGTTATTTGCCGTCCCGCTGTTTAATTGCCATATCTGTAAAGTGCCCTCATGAAAATTTCAAAGCTGATGCCATTTCGAAAAAACGCAGCGCGGTTCATTTCTGTGTGAATTTCTTTGTAAGCCAACCAACTGTAATTGTGAGACAATACAAAATAAGTTTGTATTAAATTATTTGTGTTAAAGCTAGGGTGACTTCTGGAAATCAAACTAGCGGTAGCATGAAAAGCAGCAGTGTGTGCATGTGAGTGAGAGCGTGGGCGAGCGAGCGTGTGCATACTTGCCAATCCTCCCGATTTCAGCGGGAGGCTCCCGATTTTAGCCTCCATCTCCCGCCTCCTGATCGTATTTGTTAAAAACTGGATAATCTCCTGGTTTTGGGAAATCCCTACCACCAAGTTAAAAATACTCCCGATTATGTCCAATCAGAATCGTATGAGAAACACTGCTGACGTCAACTGATTTTTAACCAATCAACGAACAGAACGGCAGTCACTTCCGTAATGTAGGATTCACCCAGGCTGTCCAACATTTTTTTTTACAAGCATTCATTCATCATAGCCACTAAACCAAATACCAAACGGCAAAAATATGAATGCAAATACCAGGTTGCATGGGAGAATGAATTTCCATGGATAAGCAAATGTTCGACCAGCCAGACCAACGCATTTTGCAAGGTAAGCGATTCAGTGACCGCACAGGTCAAAGTTTAGAAGTCTGTATGTTTACATCTGGGTCTCGCGAATTTATTTCAGTTGGAAAATTAACGCTGCGTTGGGTGGCCGTAACTATCGAATTTGTTTGGTGAATGTATTTGAATAGTGTGGTAGTGTCTTAGTGCTATTTTGAATTTATGTTTGAAAGTTTTAAGTGAAAGTTTACAAGTGAATTATCTGGAAAGTGATTGATTTTGATAGTTTTGAGGTTTTAAGTAAAAGATTACTAGTGAGTGTATTTTGGTAGTACAGTATATGGTTAAGTATTAGAAATCAAAATGTGTGCCTTGAAGAGAATTGGTTTCCAAGATGGAAAATGAGAGAAGCAAATTGGGGGTTATATAGCATGAAGGCAAGTGGTAGGCTGATGGGAATGTCAGATATGAGTAGTGATGTTGATGAGTTAAACTCAATCATTACAAATATATTATGTGAGTCAGCAGAAGAGGTTCTTGGCAAATCTTCTGGGATGAGGAAAAAGAGAATGGTACCTTGGTGGTCAGATGATTTGTAAGGAAGCAATTAAAGCTAGAAATAAAGCTTTCAAAACTGTTAAATCAAACCATTCCTATACCAATTTAATGGAATACAAAAAAAAATCACATTCCAAGGTTAAAATAACTATAAGAAGCTAAAAGGAAATATTGGTGTGATTTCTGTTCTAAAATGGGGGCGGAAGTCAAAGTGGGTGATGTTTGGAGTATGATTAAAAAGATGGGAGGCATTAGAAGGGAGTTTTTCCTTACCTGTGATTAAAAACAATGATGTGGGCGGGGTCACGTGGGACCGACGAGCGCGATGGTCAGAGAACTCTGATCTCTTCACAAATCCCCAAATTCCGTCAATTTTTCGGGCTCTTTTGTTTTCCAATTTAACATTTATCGACAGCATAGGTGTAACAGTCTACAATATGTCAAAAAGTCAGACTCAGTTTTCGTCTCCGAATGCTTCTCCCAGAGGGAAACGTTTGAAGCCTGCCACGGATAGTAGCAGTAATGACGCCATCTTGCTAGCACTTGAGCAACAACAAGGTAAACTTGAGGCTATGGTGGAGAGGGTTCTTCATGCCGCACTTGGTAGTGTGAAAGACTCGGTCAATGCATTACAAAAGGAAGAACATATGACAGCGATGAAAGGCCTGGGTGAGAAAGTGGACCGCATTCAGTCAGAAACTCGGGGGCTGAAACGAGATTTTGTTGCCGTCAAAACAGATGTGGAAAAGCTTCAAGACAAGCTGGCAGAGTTAGATGATCGTGGTAGACGGAACAACGTGAGGCTAGTGAATTTAGGAGCAAACAAAGAGGGAGGAGATGCCATCAGATTCCTGCAGGAAATGCTGCCTAAATGGATCCCCTCTCTTGGAACAAAAGTCGTACAGATTGAAAGAGCACATCAAATCTACTCCAACACGCCCAAGAAACCCAATCGTCCTCAGACTCTCATATTCAAAGTTCTAAACTACCAGGGTCATCAGGCCATTCTGCAGGGTGCTAGGCAGGCTAGGAACAGCAGCACTCCCATCAGGGATGAGGGCAGGGAGCTACTGTTCTTCGCCGACTACAGTAAGTCCACCAGCGACAAGAGGGCAGCGTTCAAAGCTGTGCGGAAAGAGCTGTGGGCGAAAGGACTATCTACTTTCCTGATTTACCCCGCTACCCTACGAGTTTCCTACTGAGGTCAGGAGCTGTCGTTCGAGACAGTACAAGAGGCGGAGAAGTTCAGCAATGAGCTGCCCGACCGAGCGAACATCACCAACTCTCCAAGAAGGAAGCTAACATTCCCTGCATTGAATGGAGACAGCATGAATGCTAACATGGACGATATGAATGCTAACACGGAGGAAGACGCACCGGCTGACATTGACTGATTTGAGAACTTGGACTTTTTGTGACATCCTGCTACCGAAAATTGCTAAAGTTGGACATGTCTACAATGATTCGTAAGCATATCTGTGTAGGTATCATGCCGCCATCTTGTGTCAGAACTACAATTCCCAGTCCACTTCCGTGTGACCTACGTCACGCGTGGGCGGGATCATCTACGTCATCATACAAGGAAACATAAAACAATGGGACAACGCTTCCATCTTTGTCTCTCACGTCTGGCTTCCGATGAATCTGGACGTATAAAGAGGCGCTCTCCACCCAAAAAGACGTCTTCTTTCTTGCAAGATCCATCACTCAGCGCGATCTTCTTACCCTTGGCAAAGGTAAACTCTAGAGTCGCGCGATCTTTAAACTCAACCTGAGTTACAACCGGTTTACTTGCATTAGAAGTGACGTCACGACTGCAGCCCAGGCAGTTAAAAGTTAAGAAGCGATTGAATCCTTGTTAACTCAAAAGCGCTGTGCATCTTATTCTGATCAGAGACTCTTCCTCACGAACGCTGAGGTTCAGATCAAGAATCCTCTGCTTTCCACGGGAACCACCCAAGTGCTCCGCTGGACCCGAAAGTTTTCTACACCTCCATCACGAGCGGCTCACGTGCTCCCACGGCGAGGCCCGAAACTACACCGGCGAATAGTTCTTCATATCTTGCTAAAGGCAGGATTAAGTAAGATTTTGGCATTTGGGCATAATTGGGATAGTCTTAGGAATTTGCTTTTATTGAAATAGTGTGAATTTAAACCCAGGTTTATGTTACACTGTTAGACACGCAGCGTGTTGATTTATTTTTGGTTCTATGTTCTCTCAGTTGTTTGATAGGTTGTGCATTTTCTTTCTCTCTCTCTCTCTCTCTCTCTCTCTTATTCTGACTAACACCTTCATTTCCTTATCATACATTTTGACCTTTATCAAGGTTTCAGTGAGTTTGGTAATGCTATGAGTGTGGAATCTTTTTGTTACTGAGAACACATGCTCAACAGGCCTGACCAGGCCTGATACACTTTAGATAGCTACCCTTTTGTCTTTAGCCACACGTGCTCAGTAGGCCTCACCAGGCCTAACAAACACACTTTAGCTAGGCCATAGGGCCTTTCACAAACACATACTAGCAACACAAGGCTAATCTAGGCCTCCACCACGTGTAGTTAGCTACATGAGGCTAAACACAGAGCTAATCCTTTGTTCTACTTGGATAACATTCTTTTGTTTTAGCTAGCAACAAGCTAGGCCTCCACCACGTGTAGTTAGCTACACGAGGCTAAACACATGGTCAAGTCCTACACACACACACACACACCTCACTGCTTGTATATATTGATTTATTATTTTTATCTTTGTATAATAAATTCATTTACAAACAAACTGTGTTTATTTGTGAACAATATCTGAAGTCCCCAATCTTCTCAAAGAATTCAAAAGGGTGTAAATGTTATATAATATGGTAAGTGATCTTAATAATTTGGAAATATACCATAATCTAGCTGTCTGGTAATTTATCCAGGATTAATGGTATGATTCAATAAATGATTCACTAAATGATTCATTGAACGATTCACCAAATGATTCACCAAACGATTCATTGAACGATTCACTAAATGATTCACTGAATGAGACTGATTCTATGGTATGATTCAATTCAAACGAGTCAAATTAAATGATTCAATGGGATTGATTCATTTTAATTATTGACCTTCAAAATTTAATGAGACTGATTTAACGAGATTGATCACTTAATTTCAATAATTAACTGATTGCACCCACAGTTAAATTGGTGCCCCGTGTGAGGCAGATCGGTTTGTTGACTTCTGGAATATTGTTTAACAACAAATAAACTCAGTTTAATTCAGCAACTGCTAAGGTATATCCCCAGGTGTGTTAAAACGGTTAACAGTAGTGTGATAACCATATCACCAATACTCATAACCTATTCAACTTAGGATAAGAGAGCCTTTCCAAACAAACCTTATTAATTAATTACATAGTTAATTAATAATGATTAAATTAATAATTAACTCATTTATTAATTATCTAGTATCCAGCCTAAGTAAATTGGCATCCCCTCGCGTCTCAAAAATGGAAGACAACGCTCAAGACGTGTCTCTCCTTGAGGTCATCGCAGACCTCCTTCACTGCTCTGCCTCCGGAAAGGCAAACATTAAGAGCACGAGTGAGAGTGAATGCCAAAACAACATAGACAATTCAAACAAACATATGAGAGATCCAAAAAGAACAACTATTAGTGTCCAGGCGGCACTAGGTAAGCTATTCCTATCATACTTCCAAAATGCTGATTCAGAAATCAGATGCCTTCGCGGAGAGGTTGAAAGGCTGACCACCAGCAACGCCAAGCTGACAGCCGATAATAATGATTTACATAGGGAGTGTGAGCTCTTGAAGAACTCCCTTGATGATTGCACCGAACGGCTAGAGAAAGCCGAAATGGTTGCTAAGAGGGCTGCCCAGGAGCAGACCCCCCAAGAGCAGCGCGAGGGGCGTGAAAGACCCCCAACAATGCGCCAAAGCTCAGAGCGGGAAGAGGCGTCCGAACCGGACACCGTAAAGGATCTGGTCGAGAACCAGACATCCTGCCAAACTCCATCAACTCGCTACTCGACTCCGTTGTCGTCTAGCCAGGATGGAGCCACCCTGCGCTCATCCCGAGCCCAGGCCTGTAGCACACCTAGGTCAGTGCGCTTCAGTCTCCCTGATCCACCTTCAGATGAATCAGACTATGAATCTAGTGCGAAACGGGAACAACACCAGAGTAGCTTAGATAGTGAGTGCTCAGAAGAGCCAAGAAGGTCGCACAAGGACGTGCACCAAACCCTTCGCCTACGGCAAATTGACCTACTTGCCAAAGATGTCGAGCAATTCGATCCCGACAATCAAAGAACTAATGTAAATAACTATTTACGAGAAATTGACCGATGCCTGATGGACCTGCCGAACGCCACGACACGTGAAAAACTTAGACTAATCTGGAAGACCTCCAGTAGTAGCGTTCGTGCCTTTTTAGAGACACTACCCCCAAACATTCGCGATAGTTATTCGAAACTTCGCAATTACATGAGGGAAGAATATGCGCCATACACGGACGAAACCTCTGCGATATTGTGTGCATTACAAATCAAACAAAAACGGTCTGAGGCGCCTCGTGAATATTACAGACGGCTACGTACTGCCTATTTCCAAGGTAGTAGTGCACCAGGGTTGGAAGAAGATAGAGGTTTCATATCTCTCTTCTTACATAACCTCCACCCAAGCGTGCGGACCCATGTCACACTGACGTGTCGACAAGGTCGCTATTCGATGAGGGAAATTAGGCGACTAGCCCAAATGACCTGGGAGACCATCGTCAAAACCGCAAACGGAAACGATGATGACCCCAGAGTCCTTAGCCTCCAGGGTGAGGACAAGCCCCCGCTAACCTTAGAAGGAGGTGAAGCACCGAAAGGGGGACCCACCTGGAAAAATTCCGGTCCAGCCCGATCCTTGCTGAGCCATCACAAGGGTGAGTGGAAAAATCGACAAGGTAAGGCCAGGAGGGACCGAGGGCGAGTCCACAGTGACTATGGCAATCGCCCATCACATGAAAAGGGTCGTAGGGAACAAAACGGTTGGCAGCAAAACCGTCATCCCCGCTCTGACCAGAAACGGCAGAAGCGTTCCGACCGTAGCTCTAAATGTAAGGGTAGAGACGACCAACACAGTGACTCAGACCAACCTGGTGAGTTCCACTCAGAGCTGGACTCTTTAAAAGCCCAGTTGGCTGAGATTAAAGAACTGTTACAGGAGACGTCAGACCCCTCAACAGATAAAACAAAAGAGCCCAAGAAAAATGACAAAAGACCATTCGCTGGCATGACTAGGCCAGGAACCACGGGTATATCTCATAAAAGGGGGAAGGAGATCCCTCTGAAACAGCAGGTGAGGGTCAGGATGTAGGGCCCCCCCTGGTGGCGAAGGCAAACACACAAAACGCACCTCTCATGTGCGCTAAAGTCTTCACCACCATTTCTCAGACACACGGCTCTCACAAGGCGACCCAATCCCAACCAAGCCCTGCAACATAAACTTAGTCAGCTTCACACAAAACAAAACCCCACAGTCGTTGGATCCCACAAAATATGCACAAAACCGTTGCGACGAGATTAGTGCGACCACTGATCAACCAAGCGCCACGCGAGATCAAATTTCTGATGAACTTCAGTTCATGTCTTTGCACACCGAGTCCGGTGTCGAAACACCTGACATCGCGACTCCCCCTAGTGGCAAAAATCTCCCTCTGTCGACTCAGACACCCATTTCACTGCTGGTGTAATGGCTGCGCTGTGGAACATGTTAGGCGTCGAGGCGAAATTCCATATCGCGTACCACCCTCAATTCTCTGGTCAGGCTGAACGAGCCATTCAAACCATTGTGAGCATGCTGCGAGAGTATATCACAAACCATGGTAAAATTTGGGACGTGAAACTTCCCTTGGTGCTAAGGGCCATTCGGTCCACCCCTCATGGCGCCACTGAAGTCATACCCCTATGGGATGATGACTGGGCAAGAGTCGGTTCTTCCCCCGCATCTCCTATACAAACCAGAGGCCATGAGCGTCGTGATTGCATACACCGCACATCAATATGTCGCCGACCTACGACGCCACCTACAGTCAACCTTTACAGGTGCCCAAAAGAATCTCGATTCAAGAGTAGAAGGACACAAAGCCTACTACGCCCGAATCTCAGAGAAGTTCTTACCACCCTGGTCGAGACCTTTTGATCGTGGGAAAACCGTTCCCCGTCGCGTATCACATTAGGACATCTAGGCCTAATCAAACGTTTTCATATCGATTTCCATGATAATCGAATCAAACCTTTTGAACAGTCCTCACTCCAAAAGGGGGTGGATGGACAGCTAGACCCATCATGTCCACCTAGCTTGTACGCATCACTCAACCATAAGCGTACACTAACATCCCCGGTCAGACTTCACCAACCCAATGAAGTAATAACCCTTCAGTATAACATGGTAGATAAAATACTAAAATCCGCTATTATTACTAGTGTGTATTCATCGCAAGTACACCTGGCATATAGTCTTGGCAGTGCTATCCTCATTTTTGTGAATCCACAAGACTTAGAGATATGCACCTTCACTAAAGACATCCACTGGGTCTGCCCAGGCAACCCATACATAACACTACATGCCTAGCCAGATAAGATGGTCTGTGTCCCCGATAGCTAGCCGCAGTAGTGCACGCTTTCTAGCCAGACCACCCACTGCTATTACACCATTCTAGAAGATTAGGTTTGCCAACCCAAACACTAATACTTCTTTTCTTCATTTCTTCTCTTTTCTTGTTTTTTTTTATGCATAAGAAATTGAACACTACATGTTTCATGTTCCATGTTTAATTTTTTTGATGTGGTTTTGATCTAGTTAGTTAGATAATGATTATATGCCCAAAATGCCCCTAGTGATATGCCCAAAATGCCTCTGTCTCCAACTGTCTTACTGGAACTCAAAAGTTTACACAGTCTTCGCAGGACACTATGAACTGCACAGGACAAGTCTACCTCAAGGACTATGGACACGGCGATGATACGATATGGTGCTCTCAGTGCTACGACTCCGTCATACCCCTGAGACCAAAAGGGGGACTGTAGGTATCATGCCGCCATCTTGTGTCAGAACTACAATTCCCAGTCCACTTCCGTGTGACCTATGTCACGCGTGGGCGGGATCATCTACGTCATCATACAAGGAAACATAAAACAATGGGACAACGCTTCCATCTTTGTCTCTCACGTCTGGCTTCCGATGAATCTGGACGTATAAAGAGGCGCTCTCCACCCAAAAAGACGTCTTCTTTCTTGCAAGATCCATCACTCAGCGCGATCTTCTTACCCTTGGCAAAGGTAAACTCTAGAGTCGCGCGATCTTTAAACTCAACCTGAGTTACAACCGGTTTACTTGCATTAGAAGTGACGTCACGACTGCAGCCCAGGCAGTTAAAAGTTAAGAAGCGATTGAATCCTTGTTAACTCAAAAGCGCTGTGCATCTTATTCTGATCAGAGACTCTTCCTCACGAACGCTGAGGTTCAGATCAAGAATCCTCTGCTTTCCACGGGAACCACCCAAGTGCTCCGCTGGACCCGAAAGTTTTCTACACCTCCATCACGAGCGGCTCACGTGCTCCCATGGCGAGGCCCGAAACTACACCGGCGAATAGTTCTTCATATCTTGCTAAAGGCAGGATTAAGTAAGATTTTGGCATTTGGGCATAATTGGGATAGTCTTAGGAATTTGCTTTTATTGAAATAGTGTGAATTTAAACCCAGGTTTATGTTACACTGTTAGACACGCAGCGTGTTGATTTATTTTTGGTTCTATGTTCTCTCAGTTGTTTGATAGGTTGTGCATTTTCTCTCTCTCTCTCTCTCTCTCTCTTATTCTGACTAACACCTTCATTTCCTTATCATACATTTTGACCTTTATCAAGGTTTCAGTGAGTTTGGTAATGCTATGAGTGTGGAATCTTTTTGTTACTGAGAACACGTGCTCAACAGGCCTGACCAGGCCTGATACACTTTAGATAGCTTCCCTTTTGTCTTTAGCCACACGTGCTCAGTAGGCCTCACCAGGCCTAACAAACACACTTTAGCTAGGCCATAGGGCCTTTCACAAACACATACTAGCAACACAAGGCTAAGCTAGGCCTCCACCACGTGTAGTTAGCTACACGAGGCTAAACACAGAGCTAATCCTTTGTTCTACTTGGATAACATTCTTTTGTTTTAGCTAGCAACAAGCTAGGCCTCCACCACGTGTAGTTAGCTACACGAGGCTAAACACATGGTCAAGTCCTACACACACACACACCTCACTGCTTGTATATATTGATTTATTATTTTTATCTTTGTATAATAAATTCATTTACAAACAAACTGTGTTTATTTGTGAACAATATCTGAAGTCCCCAATCTTCTCAAAGAATTCAAAAGGGTGTAAATGTTATATAATATGGTAAGTGATCTTAATAATTTGGAAATATACCATAATCTAGCTGTCTGGTAATTTATCCAGGATTAATGGTATGATTCAATAAATGATTCACTAAATGATTCATTGAACGATTCACCAAACGATTCACTAAACGATTCATTGAACGATTCACTAAATGATTCACTGAATGAGACTGATTCTATGGTATGATTCAATTCAAACGAGTCAAATTAAACGATTCAATGGGATTGATTCATTTTAATTATTGACCTTCAAAATTTAATGAGACTGATTTAACGAGATTGATCACTTAATTTCAATAATTAACTGATTGCACCCACATCTGCATGTATGATATATTCACCCTTTTATGTGGGAGCTTTCAGTTCAGTTTACTACCGATGGTTTGATCAAGTTCACGGTAAACTAGCTCTGACTTTTCAAACGAGAATCCACATTAAGTTTTTTTTTTCTTGTTTGCTTCTTATTCCTTTGCACTTTATTCAGTTTGGACATTTTGTTTTAGCGATGAATATTATTTAGTAAGGGGGCCCATCTTACGAATGCTTTTGTTTATGGGGAAAGTGAGCTGAGGATTTTGACTGCGTTATGTGGTTTACACGGGTCTGTGCTAGACAACTGTGGGTGGGATGGGGGGGTGTTAGGGTATGGGGGGGAGATAACCTTAGATACAGGGTCAATGACTCAAAATATTACGTACTTGTAAGGGACACAAGATTAATATTGGACGACAATGGTTATCATTATTATGTTGGAACGTTAAAGGTCTCAATACCAAAACAAAGCATGTGAGATGTTTAGACTTCCTGCGAAGGCATAATGTAGACATTGCGTGCATTACAGAGTCTCACCTGAAGATAGAAGATGTTTTGCGCATGCAAGATAAGACATACAAAGTCGCCGTTTCCTCGAGTGCTGTATCTAAAACGAAGGGTTCAATGATTATAGTTAGACGAAATTTAGACGTAGTCATTGTGAAAACTATGACTTGTCAGAGTGACTTGGGCCTGGGTCGTTTATCCTTAATCTGTACTTCAATCCAAGGGAAGAAAATCGCTTTTGTGTCTATATATGCGCCTTCTGTGTATGATGCCTCATTT
The DNA here is from genome assembly GCF_027579695.1 of Neoarius graeffei. Classification (NCBI taxonomy): domain Eukaryota; kingdom Metazoa; phylum Chordata; class Actinopteri; order Siluriformes; family Ariidae; genus Neoarius; species Neoarius graeffei. Next base: position 33,388,546 of record NC_083576.1, on the reverse strand, counting down.
TTCCCCTGGCTCTCAGCCACTCTATTACCATTTTCAGAATATGAGCTGATTGTTGCAGGCGATATGAATGCAGTGCTTGATGTTAAAATAGATAGGTCTTCTCATGTAGTGTCTGCCGCACAACATCAGGCATCTAGTGACCTTAATGCATTTTTGACTAACCTCAATCTTTTTGACGCATGGTGTTCACACCACCCAGATGTCAGAGATTACACCTTTTTCTCCTCTAGCCACAAAACTTTTTCCAGAATTGACCATGTTTTCCTATCACATTCTCTTAACACAGCTGTACATTCATGTTCCATTTTACCAATGACAATATCTGATCATAACCCTGTTCAAGTCGCAATTGATGTGGGGATCAAAGTTACAAAATCACCAAGGTGGAGATTTAACACTAGTCTTTTACAAAACGAAACATTTCTCACTGAATTTAAAACAGGACTACTTGACTTTTTAGCCATTAACAGAGACTCTGTTTCTGATCCTATATTGGTTTGGATGGCTACAAAAGGATTTATAAGGAGTTTTTGTATCTCCTTCTCATCTCACTTAAATAAAGTCAGAATCCAGAGAGTAAAAATGTTGGAGCAACAATGCGATATACTTGAAGGTCAACTTAAAAAAACTTATAGTGGGTTAGTAGAACACAGATTAACAGCAGCTAAACATGAACTGAATGATTTATTACAAAGAAAAGCAGAATTCCTTATTCATAGGGTTAGACAGAAATACTATTTTCATGGAAGCAGGCCTAGCAAACTTCTTGCATTGAAATTAAAACAGTGTGAGAAATATGCATCCATAAATTCTATTAGATCTCCTGAAAGGGAACTAGTTTTTTAGCCGAAATAAATAAATAAATTATTTAAGTCTTTTTATCAGGACTTGTATTCTTCTACTGGAACGTTTGAATTGGACAGATGCCATAAGTTTTTGGATGCCGTAAATATCCCTTGTTTGGAACAAACAGACTCTGAAGAATTGGGTAAACCTATTTCTCTGGAAGAGCTCCTTAAAGCTGTGAAAAGTCTGACCAGGGGAAAAACACCTGGGCCGGACGCTATACCTCCAGAGTTGTTACTACAGTTTTGGGACAGCCTAGGCCCAGTATTGTTGGAGGCCATACATGCAGTGGTGGACCAGGGTTATTTTCATGACCATATGAATTCCGCACTCATATCTCTGCTACCAAAGAAAGGCAAAGACCATACTGAATGTGGCAACTATAGGCCTATTTCTTTAATAAACTCTGATCTCAAGTTATACTCCAAAATATTAGCCTCAAGATTGGATAATTATATGGGAAAGCTCATACATTTTGATCAGACAGGGTTTATGAAGGGACGATTAGCTGCGGATAATATACTGTACGTCGTTTGCTCCATATTATTGATCATTCTCATGAGGCGGATTCCCCATGTGCAGCTCTGTCACTAGACGCAGCTAAGGCGTTTGACACAATCAGTTGGGATTATTTGTGGGTAGTTATGGATAAGTTTGGGTTGGGACCCAAGTTTATTGATATGGTTAAAGTTCTGTACAGAAACCCCTCAGCAATGGTATGCACAAATGGCCTACACTCTGATCCATTCTCAGTTTCTAGAGGTACACGTCAAGGCTCACCTCTTTCTCCTGCCTTATTTCTTCTGTCCATTGAACCGTTAGCACAGTATTTCAGACAATATCAGATTATTACATCTGTCCAAATCAAGGGGTCAAGGCACGTGATATCCTTGTTTGCGGATGATATTATCTTATATATGTCAGATTTACAGAAATCACTCAATGGTTTACTCCCCGTATTTGATGAATTTGAGGCTATATCTGGTTATGAAATTAACTGGGACAAGTCTGCTTTAATGCCACTCAATAACATGGCCAAGAACGTTGCAATACCCTCAGTGATTCCTGTAAAATCAGAGTTAACTTATTTAGGTATAAATGTTAAGACATCACTCCCTGAACTGATAAAGTGTAACTATGAAAAAATACTCAAAGATGTACAGCGGGATCTGGCCACTTGGAGCAAAATGTCAGGTTCCTTACAAACTAGAGTCTCTGTAATAAAAATGAATGTCCTGCCTCGAATAAATTTTATTAGCATGATGCTTCCACTGCCACCTCCAACTGACTATTGGAAAAGAGTAGATGCGCTTTTACGCAGGTTTATATGGGATGGGAAACACCCCAGAATACGTTTCTCCACTTTACAATGTTCCAAGTCTGATGGGGGACTCTCACTGCCAAATTTCAAATTATACCATCAAGCTTTCCAGTTGCGCCCTGTGAAAATTTGGTTAGATTCATCGTCACTAACCTCTTGGAGGGAGATTGAAGAAGGCCTAGTGCATCCTATAAGACTTCAAGATGTGTTATTCTCCACTTTGTCTAAAACTAAACATATTGACTTTGGTCCTATAATACAGTATACATTAGAAATTTCAGAAGAATAGAAAAACAGGTTAGACATGACAAGAAAGCAAACACACACACTCCTCTCTGGAATAATCATGGTCTGACTTCTGGAAAGACGCCTTTTCAATCTCAGTCATGGGTTTCTTGTGGTATTCATACACTGGGTGATATATATAACAGGGATGGACTGATGAGTTTTCAAAATCTTTGTCAACTTTTTGATATTCCTAAATCCTCATTTTTCCTCTATCTTCAGTTGCGGTCAGCATTACGTGCTTATGGGGTACCATGGGATTCAAATGTGCAAATCCACCCGGTTATTTATAAATTACTGATTTCTCCCTGCAGAGGATTTGTCACCTTTTCATATAGATGGCTCTCAGAATCGTCCTACTTTACCATTTCAATCACGGCCGGCCCAAGGCATAAGCGAATTAAGCGCCCGCTTAGGGCCCCACACACCACCAGGGGGCCCCCAAGAGCAGTTGGAATGCCCACCTGCGAAAATATTTTTAATTAAAAAAACGTAATATCAATGACATGATATAGCAGAAACAAAAGACACAAAAATAAGACACAAAATAACATTTTTTCTATCATTTTCATAGTTGGTACATTAGGTTAACTAATCCTTGCTGCTTGTTGCTGCCACTGCGCTCCTGCACAACCAGATGCACGTGACATGACAGGAGTTATTCACTTCAGAAGATAGGTGGACTAGATGGCTAAGCCATGTCTCAAAAAAGAAATTATCCATCTGGGGCAGAGAAGAGGAAGAGGAAGAGACAAGAGGAAGAAAAAAGCAGCAAGAAAAAGGTAAATTTGAATGTCCAATGTTACTATTTTTGTGTCATTAAGGTTGTCTATGTTCTGGCTAGGTCGGCTGGATTAGCTAACAGAATGTCTGTCATAGTAGCTAACGTTATGCTACCCAACACAACAAAATGTAGCCTCGGATATCATCTTTAGTTCTAAGCTGAGAGCCGTCGCTTTACTTACAAACTCCAAAGACTCAGAGGGCTTGCACTTATAAGTATCAATAGCAAAGTTGGTCGGGAGATCTCCTATAATGACGTCATTGATGACTTTGCCTCCCGAAAAGCCAGGAAACATAGATTTTGAAGGCACTGATGATGACAGGAAAAAGGACAAGTGTTGTCTTTCCGAACAGTGAGTTATTTTAGGCGAGTTTTCATATTTTCTCCTATAAATAGTTTTAAGTGCAACATAATAGGTTGTTGTTGTGTTATTGTTGATGTTATTATGCTGCAAATTTCTCTGTTCATTTTGTGAATTTATTTAAGATTTCTTTTAAGATGTAAGGTTTATTCCAGATTTTAAGATTTATTTATTTGTTTGTTATTTAATAACAGTTACAAGTACAAGTACTAAGTACTGTTTGTAAGAACTGTGTATGTTAGGTTTTGTTTTGCACATTAGTGCAAAATAAACTGGTTAACTTGTTTACATATACAGTGTCTTGTCTACTGATTTGTTGTTTTGCTTACAAATATGCCACACATCACTCTGAATATTTTATATTGCAATAGCCACAAGTTGCAGTATAATGTAAACCAACTAAAAACACAGATTATGGTGGGTGGCTAGACTAACTAGACTAACTGTGTAGCCTAAGAAATAATAAGGCAGCTAGCAGTGTAGTTTTGGTGGTGTGGGGGGCCCCCAAATCAAATTCTGCTTAGGGCCCCTTAAAGGGTTGGGCCGGCCCTGATTTCAGTAGAAGCTAAGTGGGAAAGTGATTTAGAGACAGACTCTATAGACTGGGAAGGGGTATGGGATAATATTTTCAGTGCATCAAAGAACCTTAATCACCAGTTGATTCATTTCAAGTTTTGAGGGCATACTGGACACCCATTGATAGGTTCCATGTGAAGCACACAAAGAGTTTATGCTGTAGTCTATGTAATAAAGATATTCCAGGTACATATATACATATGGTTTGGGATTGTGAGGAAGTTCAGTTCTTTTGGAAAAAGGTAACTTTTATTTTGTCTGAATTATTAGAATTAGATCTTCCTTTACTACCAAGCTTGTTGTTACTGAATGATGACTCACAGTTTGAATGTACAGAGAGACAATGAAAAGTGTGACTTGCAGGCCTAACAGCAGCGAAAAAACTCATTGTTCAGAGGTGGCTTCCCCCACACAAACTTCCTATTAAAAAGTGGCTGTTGTACTTTCAAGATGTTATCATGATGGAATTATCTACTGCAAGAATCCATGGGGCAAGAGTCTCAACAATACAAATGTCGGAAAAAATGGCAGAGGGGGTTACAGACTTATTGGCGAATCATGCACAATGAGATATCTCACATGCTTTGTCTTTTTTTTTCCTTCTCCATTTTGATACTTGATGTCATTATAGCATAAGGTAAATATCATGCTTTGACTATTGTTAGTTAACTCTTTCTTTTATTTCATTTATGACCTATTGGGTCATGTGATGTGTATCTAAGTTTGGGGGGGGGGGTTGTGGGTGGGTGTTGATCACTGACTTTGTAATGTTACTGTCTCCCATCTTGGGATCTTGTTCTTAAATAAAAAACAGTGAATCTTAAAAAAAAAATGATGTGGAGGCAGTAACTAATCAAGAGAAAGCAGAGATGTTTGTGAAAAGTTAAGATTCATAATTCATGGAACTTTAACTGATGAAGAATTGTCTTGGAGAGTTAAAGTAATAGATGAGAATAAAGGGTTACTGGAAAAGCAGGTAATAAGTGGGTTTACTTAATAAGGATTTTACATTATTTGAGCTTAGAGTGTTAAATGGGGTTTGGAACACTTCACCAGGGAAAGATGGTACATGTTATAAAATGATTAATGAAGTCAATGACATGGCTAAATATGTAATTTTAAGTCTTTTTAACAAAATTTGAGAGCAAGGTAAAGTGCCTTTGTGCTGGAAACATTCTGTAGTGGTTCTGATTGGAAAACCAGGGAAGGATAAAACTGAAGTTAAAAGTTATAGGCCAATAGTATTAACATCTAATTTACGTAAGATTATGGAAAGAATGATCACAAGAAGGCTAGTGTATGAAATTGAAGAGGTCATGTCCCCCCATACCAGAATGGGTTCTGTAGTGGACATACTACAATGAACCCTATTGTATGTTTAGAAAATGAAATAAGGAAAGCACAAGTAATAATCAGTTTTAGCAACATTCTTTGATATAGAGAAAGCGTATGATATGCTATGGAAGGAGGGGTTGTTAAGCTGAATAGGATGGGTATTGGTGACAAGATTTTTAACTGGATTAGAGACTTCCTAAAGGATAGAACAATAGAAGTAAGAGTTGGGGTTAACGCCTCTAACATCTATTCAATAGAACATGGAACACCTCAGGGTAGTCTATGCAGTCCAGTACTGTTTAACATTATGATTAATGATGTTTTTAACAAAATAGATGACCTTAGAATCAATAGGGCATCATATGCTGATGGCGCTTTGTGGATAAAAGGACGAAATATTGATAATATTAGAACTAAAATGCAATTAGCTATCAACAAGGTAGGAAAATGGGCATGAGTGGGGTTTTCATTTGTCTGTAGAAAAGACTCTATTTGTTTTTCAAAGAAGAGCAAGTCCCACACTAGAGCTTAAGTTGTATAACCAATCCTTACAGCAAGTTAATATTGTTAGGTACTTGGGAGTTTGGTTTGATGTCAAGTTAACATTTAAGGAACATATTCAGAAAATTGAGAAATGCAAAAAGGGCATTAATGTTTATCAGGGTACAACTGGAGAGCCTCAGGGATGTCCCTTAAAAGAATTTATATTGCACTGATAAGATCAGTTTTAGATTATGGCTGTATTGTGTATCTTTCAGAATCTAAGACATTGCTTAATGAGCTCAACAGAATGCAGGCTGAAAGTCTGAGGATATGTTGTGGTGCATTTAGAACTTCCATACAAGTGTTGCAAGTAGAATCAGGAGAAATGCCCTTAAGCCTCAGACGTCTTGAGTATGGCTTAGTGGATTAATTTAAATGGACATGAGGCACCGCACCCTACTAAAAAATTTCTCAATGAGTGTTGGGAGTATGGTAGATCCCATATTTGTAGCTTTGGATGGGATGGTAACAAATTAGCAAATCAATTGGGAATAGATATCATTTGTAGCAAGACTGTGCCCCTGGTAACAACTCCACCTTGGTTGTTTTGCTCCCCTATGGTGATCATGGAAACCAGAGAGAGCTAAATCTGGAGGAGTGTATCAGAACATAGAGCAATATTTAGGAAGTAGGTAGTATATTGGCATCTGATCAGGGCTGTGTCTCGCTACTTGTGTTGCTTGACCTTAGTGCAGCATTTGATACCATTGATCATTCCATTCTTCTGGATAGACTAGAAAATGTTGTGGGAGTTAAGGGAATGGCCCTCTCCTGGCTCAGGTCTTATCTAACTGATCATTATCAGTATGTTGATATAAATGGTGATATTTCTAGACGTACCGAGGTAAAGTTTGGTGTTCCACAAGGTTCTGTCTTGGGTCCACTGCTTTTTTCTCTATATATGTTACCTCTGGGTGATATTATTCATAAACATTGTATTAGTTTCCACTGTTATGCTGATGACACACAGTTGTATGTCTCTGCAAAACCTGATGAGAGACACCAGCTTAATAGAATTGAGGAATGTGTTAAGGACATTAGACACTGGATGCTTATTAATTTCCTTCTGCTTAACTCTGACAAGACTGAAGTACTTGTACTAGGACCACATACAGCTAGAAGTAAGTTTTCTGATTACACAGTGACTCTGGATGGCCTTTCTGTTTCTTCACGTGCAGCAGTAAAAGACCTCGGAGTGATTATTGACCCCAGTCTTTCATTCGAAACTCACATTGATAACATCACCCGGATAGCTTTCTTTCATCTCAGAAATATTGCAAAGATAAGAAATTTAATGTCATTGCGTGACGCAGAAAAACTAGTCCATGCTTTTGTTACCTCCAGGTTGGATTATTGTAATGCCTTACTGTCTGGATGTTCCAATAAGTGCATAAATAAGCTCCAGTTAGTTCAAAATGCAGCAGCAAGAGTCCTTACTAGAACTAGAAAATATGACCACATCACACCTGTCTTATCCACACTGCATTGGCTCCCAATCAAATTTCGTATTGATTATAAAATACTACTATTGACCTTTAAAGCACTAAATGGTCTCGCACCACAGTACCTGAGTGAACTTCTGCTCCTCTATGACCCGCCATGCCTACTTAGATCAAAAGGTGCAGGCTATCTGCTGGTACCTCGTATAGTGAAGTCTACATCAGGGGGTAGAGCCTTTTCTTACAAAGCCCCACAGTTATGGAACAGCCTTCCAAGTAATGTTTGGGAATCAGACA